>NW_015971675.1:0-229929 GCF_000836435.1 Fonsecaea multimorphosa CBS 102226
AGGAAGGGTGCAAAGTCTTGAAGGAAGGGTGCAAAGTCTTGAAGGAAGGAAACATTTGTTGGCAGCATTGGGTGGACAAGGGGGCAAGTCACTGGTAGCCCCTAGAGGTGCTGTGGATGAAGGAGACGTCCTGATCTCGCAGCGGGTTGGAGCGGTGGATGCTGGAGTGGTGGTGTGTTGGTATGGTGGAAAGCTTGGAATGGTGTCAAGCTTGGACGGTGGAGAGAGAGAGGGCATGGGCGGCCAGTGGAGGAACAGGGGCAGCATCGTCTGCAAAAGAAGATCACCGAGCGGGATCATCTGGTATGGGAAAGCTCGAGTGGCAGGAGGATTTCAGCAACATCCAGAATCCAAGTCAACAACACAGCCGGCAGCATCATCAAAGCCGGCTTGTTGGGGAGCATTCATCATCATCTCAGCTCCAGCTCTCCTCCCGCACAACACACAACAGACAACAGACAACACACATTCTCGCGGCATACGTCAACAACCGCGAGAATAGCGAGGAGCATGACTTTGGGTTCAAGATTGGATGGGTCACAAAAAAAAGGAGCATTGAGCGGGCTTGTCACGGTATGGGAAAGCTCTTTGCCTGGAGGACAAGGACAAAGGGGGGGAGATGGGTGTCACAGAATCTCCCTCCCAATGAAAAAAAAGGAGCATTGCGCGGGCAGAGTCATATGGAATGGGAAAGCGCATTTGCCTGGAGGATATGGATATGGCCGTGGGCATGGTTGCTGGATATGGTGTTGTCTGTGGATGTGGGCATGGATGTGGAAGATGGAGTGCAGTTGGGACTTGGGTGTCAGAGGTCTATTGAGTGGCGGAAGGCAAGGCTCAAGGGGGCGTCAACAACTTGAGCCAGGGATTGTATGGACGGGAGTATTGATTGTGAGCGGAGCTCAGAGCAGGGCAGGTCAGATGGACTGGGTCAGTCTCAGTGTGGAAGTCTCAGTGTGGAAGTCTCAGTGTGGAAGTCTTGTGGAAGTCATGGCTCGATATCATCTGAAACTGGCGATGGGGATAGATAGCAAGGCTGGCAGGGCATGGCGGGAATGGTGGGCTGGGTATCATCACCATGCTCAAAAAAGCCAAAGGTCAAAAAAGCAGCACCTGCAGTGGGAGAGAGGACTCTCCAGCGTCTGGTCTGATAATAGTGCCAGATTGGTGAGCATGAGCATGAGCACGGAGCATGAGCCCCAAAACTTCAAAGCCCCCGTCAATCAATCACAAAAAGGGGGCGCAGGGCAAGCTCGAGAGAGGAGATAGATAGCAAGCATGGGCGTGCTCTCAGCTTTTCGTGGACGCGCGATATAGCTTTGAGAACTGGACACGTCAACACACTATGGTTTGTTCTTTTCATGTAACTATACAGATCTCGTAATTATTGTTCTTCGCCACTACTACCTACCTAGGTAGGTAGGCATTGAGGCCGATGCAATGTGCGGACTTCGAAAGAGCTCATCGTTCAATGATCTATAAGAAGGGAACACAAGCACCTGTAGTCCCTCAGAGTCTTGCTCCTTCCATGAAGTTATCTCCTATCTCACCCATTTCCCATCCGCCGGTTGGAGAATCCCTCTACACACACACTGTGCCCCGTACAGATTAAGCAACAACAAGAAAACATATACAGAGGATCATAGCACACCATGTAACTGCGGGGACAGGGTAGTCTGAGAACACATGTGTGGACGGAGGACTTTCAACTCCTCCAACGCCTCGCTGAGAATGATTTTTGCTTTTTGGGATGATTTCAAAGGTGAATCTGTGTTATGGCGGCTCTTGGGAAGACTGCTGAAAGCTGCTTGTCACCACCCCATTCGAACGGGTAGTTGACGGAGACATCCATAACAGGTTCACAGGTCTCTTGTCGATAGCAGAAGGCGATTTGGAGATTAGACTTTACACACTCGAAAGCCGGGGCCGACAAAAGGAGATAGAAAGGACGTGTGTTGAGTAGGACGCTTCAGTCGATACCAGCGTAGAGGTCGACGACGATATTGATGGCGCTGCAAGGAGAAAAGTTAGCTGTCGGATTCTCGTGAATATCGTTCAAGGCAACTTACGCAACCAAGATTTCCGCAGCAATGAGAATGATAACTGTAGCTCGTCAGCTGGGCAACATCCACCGCGTCAGGCGACACTCACCAATCCATTCCAGCACTTCACCATGTCGTCTACTGCCTTGTTCTCTCAGCACAGCAAGAAGGTCTGTCTTATATCAGAAATCCATACATAGAGATAACACCGCGGATCACTGTACAGGGAAGACTCACCAGCAATAACATCCAGCCGCTCTGTCAACAATCCAACCCGCTGCTCAATTTCCAGGTAACTCCTGACAGCGGCATACACGGGTTCCAAATGCGGTTCGGACCACATCAACTCAGGGGAATCCAGAACGGAGCCTTGCAAGTGAATATTGATCCGCAAGATAAAAAGCTCCCCAATTTGCATGTTCAATTGACGTCTGGTCAAGTTGACGCTGCCAGTCTGGGCGATGAGTGCCGGTAGTGGTGCGGTTGTTTCAATGGTCTCGCTGACCAGGTCCTCAAACAGACTCGTCTTGACGGATTGGGACAGGGCGTGTGAAATGGCCAGCTTGGTCATGTGGTTTCGTGGTTCCCGCAGGGAAATGAAGTCGTTGTAAATGCGCGCTTGGTATTCCTTTGTGTAGTAGAAATTGAAGTTCTCGGTTTGGACAGATTCGGTAGGTAAAGACGCATCGCTGAACTTGGACATGTCATTGAGAAATCTCTGCTCTTGTTGAACTGTCATGCCCCAGATGACAACAGTGCCGTAGTCGAAGATGAAGATTTCGGGTATGTGGACTGTCGTGGAGAATTCCGAGTCCGCTCGGGGGCGCATGGCATCGCTTTCGGTTGGGATGTCGGTGGAAGAACGGCTGGCAATGGCAGTCAGGTCTGTAGTTGTATTTTCTGTCGTTGCAGCAATGCCTGTCGACGTATCCAGCTCGTCTTGCAGGTCGATGAGTTGATCTCTTCTGGTTTTTTTGTTGTCTTCCACCTCCACGGCACTGTCCGAGAAGCGTCTCTCCCTGGGGCTAATTCTCGGCGAAGCCATGACTCTTGCGATCCTTTCCTCGACCGGACTTGAACTTCTGTCCCCTCCTTTGTTCTTCTTCACATAGTCGTAGTCATAGGGGCTATAGAGACACTCGTCGAATAGCTTGGGGTTGGCACCTCTTGTCCTTGCTCTCGACTTCATGAATTTCATAATCCCGTCAAGCCGATAGCCCTGTGCCATGCAGTATGCCGTGACTCGAGGCAAACGATCCCGATCCGCCTTCCCCAATCTCGCAGCATCCCTCCTGGCTGTAGGGTCCTTTATCCGGGTGAACTGGGAATATACGTCTCTGCCACTTTCCTCATCTCGTTCTTCGTCACCGATATCCGGGTTCGGTAATATTTTTAATTTCTCCGTGGTTTTGGTAGTCCTCTGGGCGCCTGCTCTCGGAGCTGGAGTAAAGGGCTGCGTGGTTGGCAGCGGGGCGCCGTGACTATTTCTTCTGCGCAGTTTCGAGTTGAATGCACTCAGCATAGGCGGTTGATCTCGAATGGCCTGAGTGGAACCGGTCAGGGCCGCTGACGGACTCTGTACGGGTCTGAGAGCTGCGGAGGAGGTGGCTCCAGACTGCGTACTCACGGATGTCAGAGGATTGAAAGTGACAGTGCGTTGAGTGCGTAGAGAGGGACGGGATGGTGACTCGCTGGGCGAGGCATGCTGTGGCAGTAAGGGAGACGACTCGCTCACTGTGGTCGCCATGATTCCGACTCTTGACAGCGAAGCTGGTGACACAGAGAGAGGGACTGAAACAGATTACAAGAGGTTCGTGATGCTTCAGAGACTGCGGAGAAGGAGACGAATGGACGAAGCTAAGAAGCCAGCAGTAGCGGTGGTGTGTGCTCACAAACGAACCTAACCAGCCCAACCTTCTGGCACTTGGATTTGCATCATCGTCCCCTGCTGCAACTCCGACTGGCAACTTTGTGAGCTCCCCATCGGCTCCACTTGGGGCTTGCTTATTAAGTTGCTCGGTTGGTTCTACTGACATGTCCCTGCACGTGCAAAAGGACATTAGGTAGGCACTACCGATTTAACTAGGTAGCGAGGTAGGTCTCTGGTAGGCTTGGTAGGGTAGCCAGCCATCGGCAGCAGTAACGTAGCAAAAGGTTCATTGATCCGAAGCAGACGGTAGTCCACCACCGGCCACTTATTGCTAAAGATCTCCAAGGGTAAACTACGACCTGGCTAAATATACACAGCTGCTTCAGAAACCCGCTTTTTACCCCCAGCCGTTCCCTCCAAAATGATGTCGAACAGGTCCGTCAAGGGCCAATCAGTAGTAATATGTCTCGTCGGGTGTACGCCCACGAATGTAAGCTGGCTCACTCCCACGGACGTAGATATCCTCGAAGAGGATCTTCTCCGTCGGGTCGGGCACAGGCATCTTTTCTGCCTCGGCCACCTCTCCATCCACGTCCTCTCGTGCCTTCTTGTCAATCGACTTGAGCTCATCTTCTGAGCACACTCCCCAGTCCAGGATCTTCTGTTTGAGCCCAGCAATGGGATCGTTGGTCGAGCGCATCCGTTGAATTTCTTCTCTGGTTCGATAGGTTGTACCTGGGTCTGACATGGAATGACCACCATATCGGTACGTGACGTACTCAAATACCAAGGGTCCCTTGTCACTGGCCGTGTATTCCTTGCCGTACTGAACAGCGGCCTTGACGGCGAGCACGTCCATTGCATTGATCTTCAGACCCGGGATGTATTGTCCTCGCTTGTAGTACTCGGTCAAAGCCGACGATCGAGCCGCTGAAGTACCCATGCCGTATTTGTTGTTCTCGCAGCCGAACAAAACCGGGAGGTTCCACAGCTTGGCCATGTTGAAGGCCTCAAATACCTGGCCCTGGTTGGAAGCGCCATCTCCGTACAAGGTGACCGTCGCCGTCTTACTGCCAGTGTACTGGTGCGCAAAGGCAATACCAGCGCCGACAGGCACTTGGGCTCCAACGATGCCATTACCACCGTAGAAATTGGGAGCGAACATGTGCATCGAGCCTCCTTTTCCATAGGCAATGCCCTCTCGTCGCCCAAGCAGTTCGCCAATGATGGATTTGACGGTGCCACCACGCATGAGCGCGAAGCCGTGGCATCGGTAGGCAGTGATGATAGCGTCGTCCCTGGTAATTGCGTGTTCAATACCCACAGCGACGGCTTCCTGACCGGTGGACAAATGGCAGAATCCTCGGATCTTCTTCTCCTTGTACAATCGATCGGCGGCCATCTCCATGCGACTGTTGCGAATGTCAGAAACAATCTTCGCATTTTGTCCCTTATAACGTCTTGCTCACCGTATTGCTACCATGTCATAGTACATCTGTTTCAGCTCCTTTTTCGTGGTATCAAGGGTGTATGGGGGAGGATCGAGGTTGTAGGTTTCGAAACTCTCGTCGGAGAGCTTGACTGGGAAGGGCTTGTCATCTTCCTGCAGGGCCATTGTCAGTTTCTCCTCGAGTGCAAACAAGAAAGAAGAAAGAAGAAGGTGCGCCTTGCCTCCGGGACGTCGTCCTTTTCTGCGTGGGAGCTCGCGGCATCAGTGGTGACGGACCGTCGAGCAAGCTGGTACGCTTGTCTCTTCGGCAGCGATTGCAGGCCGAAGCCCCTTAGACAGGCTCTAGACAGCATCTCTGAATGGGAAAAGGGAAAGAGAAGAGATGCAACAGATTCAATGGGGGACGCCGACGGACAGAAGTGGATGGGAGTGCGTTAAGCGTTAAGCTGGGTGTTCATATGTTGGGAGGCCGAAAGGAGTGCTAGTCTCCTCCAGCGGAGCTCAAAAAAAGCCAACAAGGCCAAAAATGGGGAATCCGTCGCCGACACCAAACTTCCGGTGCTGCTGCTTTAATCATTCATTCATCCGACGGTCAACACAAAATACTCGGTATACACAATAAGATTCAGGAGTCATCAACTCGTATAATCGATTACTGCGTCCCAAGGATGAAATGCCTGCCTGTGCTGCACCTGTCCCGATGCCTCGAACCTGAATGCCGTATTTGTATGTAGGATGCTTCCTCAAAGAGACGAGGGTATCACAATTTAGCAAACCTTGGTGTCTCAAACCATTTCCACTCCCACTCCCATGCCAACATCAATCAACTCTCGAGCCTAGGGGTTCATGGAGACCGGTACATTGCTTCTCAACAAGCTCATGCAGCCAAAGAATATGTCTCACGTCACCGAACGGATCAATACGCGCCCCCAGGGCCTACCAATCCAGGCTGAGCACCGTATCCTCCCCCAACTCCACCCTGGTGTCCCAGCTGTCCAGGTTGCTGCATCGTCGAGCTGACATGAGCCCTCCCGTGTCCAGCATAGTTTGGCAGATCCGAGAACCACGGATGCCGCAGAGCGTCTTGTGCGCTGATTCTGTTTTCCGGTCTGAGCTGGAGCAACTTGCCCAGCAGATCGAGGCCCAACTGATCAATCTGCGGCAACAGAATTGCCAATGACTGCGTAGCGTAAGAGGGGAAGTTGCTCTTGTACTCGGGGAGCTGAGAAATGCCAGGCCATGTCCGCTCCGATGGGGTACCCATCAGTCTGAAAATCTTCTGTAGTTGGTCCTCGTTCGTCGTCCCTGGAAACAACGGCCTGCCAGTGTACATCTCCGCCATGATGCAGCCCGCAGACCAGATGTCGATGCTCGTGTTGTATGTCCTCGACCCCAGAAGCACGTCTGGGGCTCTGTACCATAGCGTGACCACTTCGTTGGAAAAAGTATTGACTGGAATCCCGAAGGCTCTTGCCAGGCCAAAATCGGCCAGCTTCAGCTGCCCTTTCGTGTTGATCAACAGATTCTGGGGCTTCAGGTCGCGGTGGAGGACTCGGTTCTCGTGACAGAATGCAGTCCCCCGGAGTAGATCTTGCATAAATCTCTTGATGGTGACATGGTCGAGTTGGCCCCTATCCCCCCGCGCGTCCATGTACTTTTTCAAGTCTTTGTCCATGTATTCGAAGACCAGCATGAGCTTGTTCTCTGTGTGTATGACATCGTGCAGGGTGACAATGTTTTCATGTTTGAGCTCCTTCATCAGACTGATTTCTCGGATTGCCGTCGATGGCGTGCCTTCTTCGGAGTCGAGGTGGATTTCTTTTAGGGCGACGAGTTCACCCGTCTGTCGGTTTCGTCCCTTGTAGACGGTGGCGTACGTCCCCTCACCTAGCTGGGGTTAAGGAGTTAGTAAGGATGGCTCCTGACTGCGAGGATTGACAATGGCCAACATACCTTTTCCAGCTGTTGGAACGAACTGGGGTGCCTCCGATCCATGTCTGTGCGCAGTGGTCGCTCTTGTTGGTGTTCTCGTCTGAAAGGCGGGGTACCGCCAGGGAATAGAAGTGAGGCTGGAGAGATGACCCGTTCAGCAAGTTGTTGCGCAGTAATTCTCTGAGGTTGTGGGCGAGATCTCTGCTGAGTGGGAGCCAGTGACTGGGTCTGTGAGTGCTGTGTCGATGTTGTCGAAGAGACTGAAGTTCGATGCGGAATAGATGTGGAACGAGAAGACATGACAAGGGAGACGGGGAAGCCAGGCCCAGAAATCGAGAGGCAGCGCCTTTAGGATTTTACTAGTATTGGTTCTCGCCGGCGACGATCCTCAGTCTCGCCTGAATCGCCTCTACGCATCAGGCCAAACTCCAGTAAAACGCGAATCATTTGCCACAGGCGGCTAGAAAGAACATGCCAGGGAGATCGGTGCCTGGCTATGGGTTACACATCGGTGACAACTGGTCTATAGCAAACGAAACAAAAACCTCTTCTGGTCTCAAGACCCTGCAAGGACCGGGCGCCTGTCTTGCCCCGCCATTCGCCTGTTGCTCCTTCAGTCCAGCCTTTGCAACTGGTCAGGATGGTCGGATCCAAAACCCATTCTTTTGCTTGGATCCGGTGGCTGGCTAAACCTGCGCACGCCGCACGCCGCACGGGCATCGCGAATAATTAAATTATTACCTCGGCGCTTGTGCTTTACTATGAATAGACATTCAAATAGCCGCCCTGCTTCAGCCTCATACACCCTTCAACCCTGGACAGGCTACAGCTCACCTGGCTAAAATGCAAGTAAAGAGCAATATGCTGATGCTGGTTTGTTTAGAATTAGAACATAGTTATTATGTCTATATTACGACTCTGTCTGAGCAATGCCGACCTGCAGCCTTGCCACAGATGTCCGTCATCCATCTATCCCAGCTGGCTTGCGCCAATCCGGACTCTTTGGTCGGCACTGTAGCCGTTGTCGTCTCTTGCACGCTGAACTTTTTGGTACAACGATATATCAGGCCTCCGCTTTTAATCAGATGCGAAGTCGCTCCAAAACAACAAGCAGTCGTAAAGTTGCCGGCGGTATGTGGGAGAGGGGTATCTTCGAAACAAATCATTCAAATGCAACTTTCTTTTCAGTGTCATGTCGTGGCAAGTCGTCTCATGTACTTCGTCCATAACGCCGCCAGGGCAACTATAGTGGAATAAATCAATGCGGTGTCTTAGCTTGGTCAAATCAAGCTGTGCGTGGATTGCTGGGTGATGACTGATGCTGCATCCTTCCCCCTGCTGTAGCCAATGTTGGGACCACTGGCTCACTCATTGTTCGCCGACGTGATGATTCGACGATTGGTCGTTGAGCGTATGCGATAAGCATCTTGAAACTCGATCCTCGCCCTTTACATTCTCCCAGAACATTTCTGTCGGCGAAAATGCTTCTGGCGAGATTCCCATCGCTAATAACGCTGGCTTCGAAGCAATGTTGCCACCACGTTCGCGCCGTCCTTGAAACGATCTTTCCGATGCGGAGATCCGCATTATCTGAGCGGTCGGAAAGAAGGTCGTTCAAAGATAGGTTGGCTCCTCTATGACCTTGACCAAATGTCATTCGTGGAGACGCATCTCCCGGCCGCGTGTCACCGGACCCTCGCTTTGGGAAACCGTCCGATCCTCGACTCGAGCGCGAAGATGACGACGAATCGGGAGATCCTGTCGGGCGCCCTGCGACGGGCACTCCGACCACGCAGCGGCTGATGTTGGTGAACCCCCGCGAGCCCAACACGCTCTGGACATTGTCGATAATTGGCCGGAGGCTGATCTGCTTGTCTGCCGTGGTCATTCTGTACTTGAGCTCTCGGACAGCCCTCCGAGTCTGCACGCCCATGTTGACGATATCAAGATCGAGCAGCATCAGTTCCAGGTAGCCACCTGGTGCTAATACACGCCGACACTCAGAAACAATGTTCTTCATCTTTGCTTCAGCCATTGCGGGAGGAAAGCGAAGGACAACCACGGAAAAGAAATCCTGTGGGAATGGGAACTTGTCATAGAAACTCGAAACTTCTGCTCGTCGATGATTGCCGGGAGCATGTTGGGACGGTTTCGATGTCTTCATTCCCTTTGATGTGGCCTTCTCCTTGAGATCGTGGACATACGCTTTTTGCGCCTCGTACGTCACTGCACAATAGATTGACCAATCTTCGTTCCCTAATCCGTCAATGACAAGGATGTGGCGCTCCGGGAATTTTTCGATATCATCATGGGCAGGCGAGAATAGAACTCGTCCGAATGATAACCACTTCGACACCATGAGCGAGGCATAGTGCAGCTCTGACTGAGCGACAGGGTCTTTGCCTCGTTCCACAACATCAAGAAGCGCAATGTTCTCTTGGTGAGACGATTCCGGAGGCATCTCAGGCGCACTGCTTGTCGTAGTCAGGCGCTCGAGGGAGCGATCCGCTGTGGATGTGCTCAGACGCTCAGACACTTTAGTACTGTGTCGTGGATGACTTTCGTACTCGCTGAGTATGTCGCGAATCGAGAAGGGCGACGCAGGGTCACTTCCAGGATGCAGCGCCGAGACGATTCTCGATCGACGCAGTCGAATGTCCTCCCCTACGATGCGCTCAGGCATCGTAGGTGGAGGGAATACAACTGGAGGGGTGGCTGAAGTCGCTGGGGCCTGTGCGAATAGCGGTCTTTTCATGCCAGGCACAGGAAATTCTGACAAGATGGAGTCCGGATGCTCTTCCTCTGGGTGTTGATTCGACCTCGCGAATTGTGGAGGAGGCTCTTGAGGCAGCGCTACTTGTTTGCCTTGCCGTGCCAGGGCCTTGACACTTTTCCTGCTTCGAGAAGGCGACATGACATGGTCAATAAAATCGTCGTACTCATTCCAGACCTCGTCAAGGCTAGGACTACCTGTTAAGTAGATATCTTGCGTCAGATTAGGTCGTCCAGAGACGCCAATATCGGGCAAACTTGGAATCAAAGGTGGTCCAAGTATACTTAAAACTCCTTCTGAGCTGCTAGATGCGGAGACTTCCGACGGTTGCCTCGACGGGAATCGCAAGAACTCTGTCTCCCCCAATACCGGGGCACTGGCGGGTTTGGCGCTGTCCACAGTAGCAAACGGTCTGCTCGGTAGCACATCCGTGCTGATTTGAAGTGGCATATACGGCAGGGATTCAAAGGGGTCCGGCCCGGCGTACGGATTCTCAGAAGTAAGATTCCTGACGAACGGTTGAGAAAACGACGCCCGGCTTGGCTTATGCTGTCTCTCACTCCTCGGCACGACGGGCGGAATCCTCCCAACTCGAATCAGGCGCGGCTGTTTCTGTGGCATTTCCTCTACTTGCATCGAAACGTGCTCAGTCTGGCTTTGCACCGGCACTGCTGGCGGCGACCTCGCAAAAGACTGCGGGGGTGATATTGGCGCGGTTGGGAGAAAGACGTTATCCTCATGCGTAGACGGCTGCAGCTCAGCCTCTGCAAAATCTGCCTCGTATCCACCGATCAATGGGCTGTCCGCTGGCGAATAGACACCTTGCGCGAGGTAGTCGCCGACATACTCGGGTGGATTGACTTCACTCTCGGAATCCATCACGGCGTAGTACGGCATAGGTCGAGAGACAGGAATTGAGGATATGCTGACTGGCATCTCCTCGGGCGAAGATGAAGTTGCGCCGATGGGCGTTTCGGGTTCTGGTTCAGGTCCTTTCCTCCGAAAAATATTCCACCTGAGCTTCCTAGTCTTCTTATCCTTCGGTTTCTGGAGAGCAGCATCGCCGCGGCTGGGATCAGTCGTTGTGCTGGGCGTAGAGGTCGGAAAGGCTGAAGAACGGCTGTCGTCTTGGCTGTTGATATACAATGGCGCTGAAAGTCCTTCGGTCCGAATTGGAGTCGGGAGATTGAAATTCTCTACGTCGTTGCCAAAGCGTTGCGATCGCCGTATTGCCAGCGTAGGGACACTATCCTGACTCGATGCACGGTCTCGAGCGATCTGCGGGCTGTCTTGGACCGACTGTTGACCAATAGACGTCTGTGACTGCGAAGGCAATCCCCATGTCTCGACCACGGGAGCGGGTGGAACGGAAGCGCTGTCATATGTCTCAAATTGAGTCGCAGAATTGCTCTTCATGCTACTGCCAGAGCCACCGATGATAGGAACAGGCCTCATTCGACTCGCTGCGAACTCGTCAAGATCGGATTGGCTGCTTCGGTTGTGGCGGCTGCTACTGCGGCTCTCCTTGCCTTTTGAGGAGAAAAGCGGTACCCGTCTGGTGCTGCTCACAGACCTTTCGCTCTCGCTTCCTCTAGCTGAAGCGCTCTCTTCGGACGTCTTGCGGCCTCTTCTTCCATATTTTCCATACGCTTCATGACCTGTCCCAGCCGCTGGCCCACGGCGCTGCAGCTTCCGAGGGGACCTTTCGACTTCGGCGGCTGGGGACTTCGTTCTGCGACTGAACAATCCGAAGCGAGAGAATTTCCCTGTGCGGCCCGGGGAGCTTTGTGTTGCAACTTCTGGGTCCTTAGGGGTCTTCGGACGGACTTCCAAGGGCACCGCCCTCTCTTGTATCCTCGGGACTTCAGTAGGCTGGGGTTGAGTCTCGAGATCCCGACGCGATACATCCGGGTGCCGACGAGTTGAACCTGAGCGTTGACTGTGGAGTACGCCAGCCCTTTGGTCGTTGAAGATACCTGCGGCTTGATTGTTTGCGCTGGGCGGTTTCTCACGTAAGGATTGCTGGAGATTGGCATGAGCACGTACAAGCGTGCGGTGCTGTGGTGATTCTCCGACATTTACCAGATCTGGGTAGCCTCGAGCTGCCGAGGGACTGCGTTCCAGGTCGGATGAGGACGGCGTAGGCTCCTGCTCCGGCCTCACGCGTTGCCTGTCGCTTTTGCTACTGCTCCTACTCAAGGAATGCTTCGCAGACGAAGACCTTGGGGGTGGGGTAGGGGCTGGTGTATTCAAGGGTGTCCTCCTCCTGCCAATTGACTTCACAGACTCTTTCGAGCTTGCCGGCCATTCACTGGCGACGGGTCGAGGGACAGACTCTGGGAGAGCCGGCATCTTAGGATGTTTTTCTCGCTTGCCCACGGGAAGCGGGACTGTTTGCGACCGCTTTGCGGAACCTGTCACCGGGACTTGCTGCACGATACCAGGTGATGCCGAAGACCAGGATGTCGGAGTTGTCGTTGTGGTGGATAGACTCCATGGACTCGGGGAACTGGAGAGCCGAGTTGATGGACTGCTGATCGAGCTTGCAGATTTATTAAGTGTTTGTGGTTGTCGTGTTGACGAAGCCGCAAGAGCTTGCAACTCTGGAATCAATCGAGGCGGGAGTTCGCCAGTGCGAACGGACGGATGTGCTCTGGGCATCACTATGCCGAAGATCGCATCTTTATCAACATCCAAGGAAGATTGTGCGTCATTTGAGGGATCCAGAGGGTAGACCAGTCTCCTATTACTAGAGGGTTCGTCTCTCCGTCTTGGTCCCGGGTACGAGTCCATGACTAAAGGGACTTCTTGCGAAATTGGATCTGAACGTACAGTTGGCTTGGTTGTTCGGACAGAGGCAGTAGTGCTCTTCGCAGTTGCGATAGGCCGCTGGGAAGGATTTCTCATTGCTGGTCTTGGGATGGCTGTTGGTCTTTGACCAGGCTTTTCACCGGGACTCGGAGGAGCCTCCCTCATAGGGGGTGGTGAGCGCGAAGCCGGACGTGTGCTTGCGGCCGGTCGTGTCGAGTCGAATTGACGGGCTCCATGACGAGAACCTGGTGTTCTGGTGTTTCGTGGCACGGTAGCATCTCTGTTTCTGGAAACACCAGGTTGGGTGTCATACGTCGGATTTCTGTGCGACATATCATGTGTCGGTTGGGATCCTCCTTGCCGGCCTCCCTAAATGCGCGCAATGATTTCAAACACGTTTGACTCATTCCGTTCTCCTCAGCGATCAAGACCAGACATCGAACTGGCGCATGCCTTGAAGTGGCGTTCAGGCGCAGCAGTAAATCGGGGATTCTTGTTGAATGCTTGCAGACCAAGGTGGACGGCCTCAAAGTTGTGATTTGGCAATAATTCTTTTTCAAAGTGACTCGGACCGTATGTCGCACAAGTCATTCATACCCGAGACAGTGTGGTAAATGCACAGTGTCTTGTCGGGCGGCCACGCGGGGATGGTATAAAGGTGGGAATTTTGATCGACAGAATGCAGAATGCGCCACACCAGCCTGTATAGCCTGGTCGGCCACCCCGAGGTAAAAAATAGTAGCCACGAATCTGGCACGTGACACGGCAGACGATAATCCTGATGCTGGCGCTCCAGACAGAAGGACGCGTGTACAACGAGAAGAGTAAGAGAAAGGAAATCGAGGTGGGAGGCGAAGTCCTTTTCTGGAGTGATAAAAGCCCGAGAGGGAAATGGTTGCATGACACTGAGCGGAACTTGCAGGCATCTTGTAACAACTGAGAGAGCGGCACAGGCGAATTGGGTTAGCTGGGGCACAAGACGACAGGATGCTGGCTCAGCGTTAAAGGTAACCCCCGTTCCCTTCAAATGGCTGATGCTGATGGCTTGCTTCATGACCAGAGGGATTTTCCACCATGCATGGGCTTCCAACCTTTCAACGGGGCGGGGGGGCCGCTAACTGGGCCGCGGGTAACTCGTATTCATCACCTGGAGTCAACTGTCCTCTACTGCAAGGCGTCAAGACACCTTGGGGCGGTCCAAGTCCAGGGCATCTTTTCTTGCTGATAGGTCTTGCATATGGGACGGGCTCCATTATGGGTCCTCCCGTGCACAGCTTGGAGAAGTCGGACCAGGGTTGCGGCTGACATGCCTGGACAAATACGATCAACGGCAGTCTGGGCCTCGTGGGGAGACTGTCCCAGTAGTCAAACCCAGACACACGATTCAGGACTGTGTACGTACCGATCAAATGGAGCGACAGGCACCCAGACAGGCATCCGCGAGCCTAACTCGCTAGATATCGTGCGCGGGAATCGTGCTTTGACGAGGTCATGTGCCGTGGTATGACGACCAATGTGGGTGGCATGCGCGAGGGTAGCCGCATCATAGGCAGAATTCAGGGTATCCGGAGGCGAGGCCGACGCCAGGCTGTCAACAAGGTCACGGAGAAGAGGAAGGCCTCGAGGTCCATCATGTGGCGACGCTTGGATCGGCGCCCGGGTGAAACTGACGCTTGGAGGCAGCTCTCAACTGACTGGCGCCCTCGTATCGTCACAATGGAGCAGAGTCTGATTCAGCAGGGAGGAGACCTTTGCTTAGCCCAGCAAAGAGGGCGGTGGGCAAAAGTTGCGAAGAGGATGAGAACCAGTGACGCGGTTTGGAATAGAGGAGTGGCCGCAAAAGTGGGGGCTTGAGAGGAGTTGAGAAGCAAGGACCACGCCGATGGTGCCGAGTTATTGGGGGGCTTCCTACGGGTGGTGGCGACACTCCGGGCTGAATGAGCTACCTACTGGGTACCTACTGGGTGCCTACTGCGTAGGTGCCAGCTAGCCTACTAAATGGCCCATTAGCCCTAAAGTCATGTCTCTCGCAGCGCCTTGGATAGGTGCTCGATCCCCCCACTGTACCGAGGTTCGGGCCACTGCCAGTGCTCCGTCCGTTCTGGGGAACGCACCGTCTTTTTCATTTTTTTCCATTCGGCACTGTGAATCTGTGATGGCTTCGCTGAACCGGGTTTCCCATGCCAGAACAGGTATCTGATTGAGGCAAACTGTTTACCAAAAAGCCTCATCCACACGGGTCGAGCGAGCTACTAGTGATACGAATAGTACATGTCCTCGTACGGAGGAGGTACCTACCTAGGCAGCTTGCGCCCCATTACGATCACCCTCTTCGTCCAAGAACTCCGTAGGTACTGGGGGACGTGGCAAGTGGTAAACAAAATGTCACCACCACGGAAGACGACGACAACATGCCTGGTTTCTACGACAATGCTGTTATCTGTCATCACCACATGAAACACATCCGCCCATGGTGGCTGATTCGGCAATGGTTTGAGAGCACGCTCATCACTGCAACTCCTGCAGGAAGTCACAGCTCTCTAACGTGCTCCTGCAAGTCAACAATGCAGCAAGCAACTCCTTTAGCGCTCTGCATGCCCTAGGACGCTCTACCAGCCCTGCGCATCTGCACGCCCCCTCGTCAAGCGGTGGCTTGTAAAAATCCTCCGAACTCGAATTTTCCAGACTTCTTTTTACCCGATTCTCCCTCGTGCGTCCGCCATTTTCTGGACCTTGCCACCAATTAGCATCCAGAGATGGCCAAATATCTCTGTTTGTGGCTGATCTTGATACCCAGGACGTTTGATAGGATGTGGCTCCAGAAGGATGTCTGGCGAATCCCGCCCGCGTGCCCACCACGTTCCTTGTGGAGGTTCTCGTGGTTTTGTTGGCGCAAAATCTCCGATTTCGCCTTTCGACTCGGCATCCCTGCGCCGTCAACTGTGAGCAGCTCTATCCGATCACCTGATACGCGGGATGAGTTTGGATTTGGAGACCAGCAAACCGCAATAAGGTTTTGGTGTCCCAGAAAACTTCGCCTCCCAATTCTTGAGCTTCCCCAGTGAAGAGGGTGTGTGACCAAGCTCTGCTGAACCAACCATAACTGGTCACGCTCAGCACTCTTCACTCAGAATCTCCGGAAACCTGGCACCATGGCGCCGCAGGGAGTTGAGTTCCCCATCGAAGGGGGTTGTGACTGTGGAGAAGTGCGGTACTCTATGATGACCGAGCCGATGATTGTTCACTGTTGTCAGTGAGTTACACACTCAATCACGCCATAAGAATTTGGTCTGCTGAAACGGCACAGCTGCCGATGGTGTCAGAGGGAGACTGGAGCTTCCTTTGCGCTCAACGCCATGATTGAAACTGAGAGGCTGAAACTTCTGAAAAATGAACCGGAATACATCACCGTGCCGAGCGAAAGTGGCGCCGGGCAAAGCATCGCACGCTGTCCAAGATGCAAGGTTGCTGTTTGGAGTGTTTACCTCGATAACCCAGCCAATGTAAAGGCACACATTCGCATTGTTCGGGTGGGGACCCTGGACAATCCAGACCTACTCCCTCCGAATGCCCACATCTGGGCTTCTGAGAAGCAACCTTGGATCATCCTCTCGGACAAGGTCCCCGTATACGAACGCATGGATTATAACGAGGAAGACGTGTGGTCCAAGGAAAGTCTCGAAAGGTATCGGGCCATCGAGGCACACGACGACACTGCCCAATAGGATTTTTCAATCGTCACCATTGATGGGGTCTCCTTTCAAAGCCCCCCTCCTTTCAGAGACGGATGTGCCAAATTCGGTGGCTGGCTGTTGCAGAGTTTGAAGGAGCTGCTAGCGTTGACTTCTGATACACATCCGTATTTGATGTGTGCGCCGTGTAAGTTCCGTCAGCTTAGAACAGATGCCGAAAAGAGAAAAAAATATGCCTCACTTGGCAGTGCTGCGGATTATGTCAATATGCGCTTCAACGAAGCAAACAACGGCCCAAGTACTGCGTACATTGGATCCGACGGCCTCGGCCACAGCGTCAGAGCCAAGTCCAATGTTTGTCAAGCACCCTCCTGAAGAGTAGGCTGTCAGGAAAATACCTAGGTAGGTTGATGCGTTGGCAACGCTCATCGTATTGTGCGCGCTCTGGTCCAACGACTCGCCGAACACTCTGTCCCGATTCGGCATAGCGAGCCTTTAGGGGCCTTCAGCCTTGGGATCGTTGCACCATCCCAGCTGAAGCTGAGGCTGAAAGAAGCTAAGGTCCGACAATAATCATTCGACCAGCTTCAGCCGAAGGGGGCCAGGAAACAAGTCAGATTCTCGCCAGAGGAGGCTTTCTTGGCAACAGACGAGGCTGGCGCAGCCTCCCAGACCCTCCCGAGTACTGTGGTCCTCGAAACTTGGCTTTCATACTACACCGAACTCAAGACTTTCAGCTCAGGAAAGGGGAAAGCTCGCTGTTAGTCTCGACCGCCATGCTTGCAGAGATCAGTCACCGCATTGAAGTCAGGACAGGACCGTTTAGACATCATCCTAAGGACACCTTGCGGGAAAACTCGGACGATGTTTTTGATCCAACTGGCTGTTGATGGACGGCGAGCACTTAGACACACAGTCTGTTGGCAATGTTGTCCAATTGCCAGACTTGCTCAGCAGCCCACCGATTTGATCCCTCAGTTTTGGCAGAACAACAGGGAATCGGAGAGCCAGTAATACAAGCACGGACTGAAGTACCGGAGCATAAGCGAGCAATGCGCAGCCGATACAAAACGCGTTACGCATGCCCAAGTCAGCGATGCGATCGAGCTTACCCTTGGCGCAAGAAGAGCATTGAACTTTGACCATCCTGGTAGTGTTTCGAAGCTCTTCCCTGAGCTAAAGCCCGGAAGACACATTCCAACCGGAGGACGCTGCCAGATGGAAGATGGGTGGCAAGGCCAATATGTCTGATCAGGTCACCGGCCATGACTGGGCTCAGAGGCGCGGTAGAGGCGAGATAGCACCATATTGAGAGGTAATTATGACCATGTTGCCACACGTTAGTACAGCTCTTCTTAACCGCCAGCAAATGTGGCCCTCTGTCCTTCCACAAGGGAAAGCTCATGCGGTTGGCCCTTTCAATGGCCCTGGTATGAGATTCGAGGATATGGGTCGCGGGCCATGCAGGCAAGAATTTGTACGCCGCCTCATTTGAGAGCTCCGAGGTTCTGGATACGAGCTTGGACGAAGAATTTGGTGAGCAGCTGAGCAGCTGGAGAGGTGTTCAGTATGGCTGGTCTACATGGTAGAAGGGAACGGCCGCGGGTCATACGGCATTTTGGTCCGCCACTCCTCTCATAAGGAATAGCCCGCCCCAGCGCGCTTTAAGTATCAAACCTGACGGGCATGTCAAGTGTCAATTGAAGATGGAATCCGAAGGGATCGCTCAACGCTCTGAGATTGTAGCATATTGCTGGTCATCATCGAATGGCCTGGCAGCTACGGTCCAGCTATTTTTTCGAGGCCAGAGCTCCGTGTCAGACAGGAAATATCAGCTGGTGCTCTACAGCGACAGATACTGCGGGAGGGCAAAAGGGGTTTCCAGAGAGTTTGTGTAGGAATGGCATGAAGCTGCCAGCAGATTTGGTCTGGTCAATGTTGTCAACCGCGAGCGCCGAGATCCAGCAGGGGGAAGTTGAAAGGAGCGCAAAATGACGTTGGCTAACCCAGCATTAAAGCGGCCGGATGTCCCCGTACCCAAATTCCTCAATGTGAGTGTCCCAAGTGCGTCGCCCTGTGAACGCGCTGAACCCGGCCAAACACTGTTAGAATTCTTGAGGTATCATTTGGAATTGATGCCTTTTACATTAATCGCTTGAGGCTCTACTACGTTTTTGATCTTATTCATCCACATATTCCCAGGCTTCGTGATTCAAACTTTGCATCCTGTTCGGCGTCAGTGGCGCGTCTCCTGCTCATCAGATCCGTGACCAGACCGCGAGCATGGTCGACTACTCTAAGAAGACGGTAGTTGAGCTGGTAGAGATCCTGAAATCGCGGAGCCTACCACACTCAGGGAAGAAGGCAGAACTTGTTGCGAGGTTGAATGACGCAGACAAAGTAGCCGAAGAAAATGGTACGTATACATCGTTCTAGACGCAAGGGCGCTACAATTCTCTCCTGGTGCCATTCTGCCCTCCCCTAGGCTCAAGGATATAATGCGCTGTAGGAGCGTCTTGGTTAACTTGTGCGCAGAAACCGAGAAGGCACCTCCAGCAGAGTCTACCACGGCGCAACCCGCACAAGCGCCAGAACCCCCAGCAACAACGGCAGCAGAACCTACACCGGAGGAACCTGTAACTGCGGAACCCACAGCAGCACCTGCAGCTGTCGACGAGAAAGACTCCCCTTCCGCAGATACCGACACCGCACTTGCGAACTCCACCTCGTACGCCCTGAACTTACCACAATCAGAGGTGGACTCCGAGATGGCCAAGCGCAAGGCTCGCGCTGAGAGATTTGGCACCAGCGCAGCTACTACAAATGGCGAAACAGGAACAAGTAGCACAGATGGCGATGCACAGAAAGCTCTAGAGCGCGCGAGACGCTTTGGAACCGGTCAGACAGCCATGGGAAAGCTGGACGAAGCCCTACCAGAAGAGCGTGAGCGCGGTTCAAGGAAACGGGGCAGAACCGAAGAGACCAGTGCTATGGATGATCCTGGTCTGAGGAAGAGCTTTGGGAGTCGGGGAGGGCGAGGCCATGGTGGAAGATTCCGTGGAAGAGGCGGCCGGGATAACTCGCGGCGGAGAACAGGAGAGAAGCCTTCTGGCGTCACCAAGCAATCGGGTGCGTTCTCTACAGACGCGGACCGTGCAGCTGCCGAGGCGAGGAAAAAGAAGTTTGCACCGGCGTCGTGATCGTTTTCTTTTCCTGTCACTATTATGAGCTTCTCCTGGTTGTCTTGGTCAATGCGAGGCGGACGGCTGGCGGCTCACTCGTGCGGAAAGCGACTCAATGATAGGGCTTCTTTATCATTGTACTCATACATAGGTCATGTAACGCAAAGAAAAGGGCTAGTGAAATTGGACGTCTTGTTCGGTACAACACAGAACGGGGCCTAAGTCCTGCGCTGCTTCCATTTCTGGGGGGGTTGAACAGGACTCACAACACGCCGAGGTAGGAGATATATAATCTCGAAGCAGTTGGAAAATCACACACTGGATCCTTTCATTGATGGAGAAGAAAAGGTATTCTGTCGATATACACCACTTCGCAGCGAAGGCCTCGGTGCAGCAGCTCTGTGCATATATGCTTCGCTATACCGTCCAATGGTGACAGTGTTGTGCTAAGATGCACAAATCCCTCGATATGAGCTGTAATTTGGGCTGCTCTTCATTCGTACAATCCAGTATTCTCGGACGAATGCCCAGACGGCACCAACGCAGGCAGGGTGCAGGATCGCAGTCCTCAGCGTTTAAGGCGGGGCCGGGACTGCCACCATGGAGTGAGTCGACATGCGTTTGGGACAGCCCCAGAGAAGCGTACCTTGTCTGTGGTTCTGTATCGTGATGAGTTCATTTGCTAAGATATTCCACGATCTTGTCCAACTCACCAGCTCACCTTTCGCTGATCGCGCGAGATTTGCTGGACAAGTTTCCCTGCGCTGGAGAAAGTCTTCTGCGCGCTAATCTCTGAGCATCAGCAGCTCTACTTGCTGCACGACTGTGCATGTAGAACAGGATTGTACCGTGCTCAAGCAGAGAGCCCTGCTATGCACTTGACTTCTGATATCGTTAGTAGTCCATGTCCTGCGGAGGTAGGAGTTGGAGGAACACGTCAGAGATACGCCAGAAATTGTGGCATGGACTGAGCCATGGGTACTTGGCGCCATGCACGCAGCCGGCAGAGGAAGCAGGAAGAGTGCATTACAATCTGCGCGGCCGCCTTGGTCGATATGGCTAGAGCCATACGGAAGTCCTGCTCCAATAATTGTACGCTGGATCAGCCCTGCTAAAATCTGGCGGTCACACACGCTCACGATGCCGAGATATCGCTCGAGAGTACTAAAAGATAAAGAAACCATTCGTAGAGATGGTGTACTGAAAAGAGTGCTTGAGCAAATCAGGAGGGAGAGTAGACTCTGTTGTCGTTATCTGCGTTGTGGCTAGAAGGTTGGGCGAAGTGGGAATATGACGACTTTTCCTCCAAGATCAGTCATCCATGCACTGGACTCCTGCGGTGGGCAGTGCACCTCAATAACATGCAGCCTCAATCACAAACCTTCGACGGGCCGGTGGTCCTGGCCGTGGAACAGGGACTCTTTGATGGCAGATGCCAAGAATGTACAGGCAAAAATGGACTAGCGTCGCGTTCCTGTGTCTCATTGGCTCATCGTCAACTCGATAAGGGGCCCTCATGGGCGTTGTCTCGACCACATCCTTCTTTCCCTTGAGGCTCAATTGCTGCCAACGCCAGCACCTCGCCTGCCTGGTGATGAGCCTGCAAAGTATTCCAGCCGCCTGACGAATTGAAGGGGCTGAAAACAACCGAGTGGCCCTGGAGAGGGAGGTAGGAAGCGATATTTGCTTCTAACTCGCCTTCAAGTAGGTTCTGGGAGCCTCTGGCGTCGCAGGATCTTGACTTTGGAGGTCGGTTATCTGACATGCTATCCCCGCGGAGACGAGGCAGTCTTTTAAAGACGTTCAGACAGTATCGGACTCTTATCAAAATACCCTGCGAGCAACCAGGGAAAAGTCAGCGGTGAAGACGCTAGATATGCGACCGCAGCTGGTGCTCTGATAAGCAGGATCCACTAGGTTGGTCCGATGCGCACATGCCTCAGATAAGCCTCGTCCAACCAAAACCTCACGTCTTCAGTTTGGAACCTCAGGTCAACAGACTCATGCCTATCTTGCCTGAAGTCAGAATACATCTAACCTTCCCCCATGATATCTACCGTTCAAGTACCGCAAGGGAAGGCATCACTTTCGTTCCGGGCCAAACAGGACACGCCTTTGTCGCAAGCGACATCAATGCCGCAGAAGGATCGACGAAGGGCAACTTATCTCGTCCATCGATCCTGGAGGTGGGATCGACAATCGAGTCCAAGCACTGGCGAGGATTGTTCTGTTACTTCAATTCTTGGATCGATGCGGTCATGGAACTCTCCTCACCAGTGCTGAAGCGGACTCTGCTGAACTCACAAAGTGGTAAGGCCTAGAACTCCAAAGTGCGTTGGAGGCTGGAATACATTGTGGTGGAAATCATAAGGACTTCCGAGGCAGGTTGACAAGGTGGGTCGACCGTGTGTGTACGTTCATTTATTATTTGAATACATTTTGAACATGGACAGCGCCTCGGAGCTCGTCACTGATCGACTGGGGTCGGTTCTAACGAGGAAGAGACCCATTCTATTCCGTTATCAGCAAGTGACTGGCCTGATTCAGAGGTGGCTTGTTTTTACGACAACTCTGATTTGTCCAGATTAATTCGATCTCTGCGAAAGATCTGCCGCGGATATACTGTTTCAGAGAAAGTGTGGTCTCGAAGGGTATCTATACCTGGTCCCCGGAGAAGTACAACAAGACGTCATGTCGAATCTGTAGGTGCACGAGAGGTCCCTGTCCTACCGCCCCTTTCCCGCAGTCTATATAGTACCGTCACGTCGCTCTTGCCAGACGTTGTATTCACACATCGAGCATTCCTCCCAAAAGAAAGGGCAGTGAAGACAATCCAACGACAGCAGCACTATCACGAGGATTCGCCACGATCATCAAGCACGATGGCTGTCAACTTGGGCTTACCCTTCCAGGCCCCTGAGGTTAACCCGATCACCTACAAGGCTCGTGCCATTCCCTTCCTGAACCCTCTTAACATGTACGGAAGAGTATTCTTTTTCAGTTGGTTCGGCTTTTTTGTGGCATTCTGGAGTTGGTACGCGTTCCCTCCACTGGTAAGCCGCCCTCACGTATCCTGTACCTCCCAGTGACATTAGCTGACGGAAGATAGTTGCACGACACTATCCAAAAAGACCTCCACTTGACCAAAATCGATGTGGCCAATTCCAACATCGTCGCATTGTGTGCAACTTTGCTTGTCCGACTCATCGCGGGTCCATGCTGTGATCGTTTCGGGCCTCGCTGGACATTCGCCGGTTGCCTGTTTATTGGTGCCATTCCCACATTCTTGGCTGGAACTGCGTATACCAAGAGCCAGCTCTTTGCTGTTCGTTTCTTCGTGGGCATTCTGGGTGGCAGCTTCGTTCCGTGTCAAGTATGGAGCACTGGCTTCTGTAAGTACTCACTTCCTTTCGATGACCGTCATATTTCCTTGTTCCCTGCAAACACCCATCGGTTGATTTTCCTGCAGATAGGAATACAGGCTAACACATATTGCAGTTGACAAAAATGTAGTCGGCACTGCCAACGCCTTCACGGCTGGGTTTGGTAATGCGGGAGGTGGTGTGACTTATTTCTTGATGCCATCCATCTATGACTCTCTCCTCAGCAATGGCTTGACTCCTCACACAGCCTGGCGTGTGGCTTTTGTTGTCCCGGGCATTGTCATCGTCGTTGTTGCTTCGGGTCTTCTATTACTTTGCCAGGATACACCCACCGGCAAGTGGAGTGAACGCCATAGTGCTGCTGAGTTTCACCTCGCGGCTCATGGTGTTCAAGCTACCCTTGTTGATAGGCCCAGTATCAGCATTGCAGACAAGGATCACTCGGTATCTTCAGGCTCAGGCAGCCCCCCAGCGGGTGAGAAGATGCATTATGATGCCAGCGCCGACCGCAAAATGTCCGCGTATGCTGATCATGAGGCTCAAATGACCGAGCAACAAATGCTCGACACTGCTCGTGGCGAGATTGTTGTGAAGCCTACGCCCATGGAAGTCGTCAAAGCCATGTTTGCTCCTCAAACCCTCGTCCTCGCCTTCTGCTACTTCTGCTCTTTCGGCGCCGAACTATCAATCAACTCTACTCTCGGAACATATTATCAGAAGAACTTCAAGCAGCTCGGCCAGACCACCTCCGGACAATGGGCTGCCATGTTCGGCTTGCTCAATGTCGTCTGCCGTCCCTGTGGAGGCATTTTCGCAGACATCCTCTTCAAACGCTTTCACAACGTGTGGGTGAAGAAGGTCTGGATCCATACTTTGGGTATCATTACCGGTGCCTTCCTCATTGTCATCGGCAAGCTTGACCCCCATCACACCAGCACGATGTTCGGCCTCATTGCCGGTATGGCTTTCTTTTTGGAAGCGTGTAACGGAGCAAACTTCGCTCTAGTTCCACATGTCAATCCCCATGCAAATGGTGTGGTGTCAGGAATGACTGGCGGTTGTGGGAATCTCGGAGGCATTATCTTCTCCATCATCTTCCGCTACATGAAAACCGATTATGGGAAGTCATTTTGGATCATCGGCGTCATCATCATTGCCATCAACTTGGCGGTTTCCTGGATTCCGCCAGTGTCGAAGAAGCAGATTGGTGGTCGATAACGTCGTTTCTACTAGGCTTGCCTTGAGAGAAGCTCGCCTTGAAGCTGATACTGGGAGAAAACACTGGAGACGAGTTGGTGTTTTCTGACCGTCATCGAACTTTCAGCTTCTTCAGGCTGGAGAATTTGATATGTAACGAAAGAGTTGTGTAACTATCACGTCGTCTTCTACAGTTAAGCAACGAAGCAATGAAAAATCCGAAACGTTCTCAAATGGTTGAAGTGTTGTATTGCTCCCGCCTCCACATAGTACCCTATGTAGATGATCAGAGATGTCCATAACCGTTGGCTACAAACTGCCCCTGTCGTGCTGGTACTCACAAAGAAGCTCGATCATTGACCCGACGAGAGGGCAACGATATTAGTCAAACTCCAATTCTCGAGCGCTCTCTCCTCCTCTTCCGCCCCACGAGCCACATACAGAGTGCAAGTCACTCACAGCCTCGTCACAGCATCACACAATGACTTCCTGCCGGACCCCATTTCCAAATCCCACCAGCATTCTGCCCTGCCATTCACTTCCCAACGCCAAGTCCTCTTCTGCTCTGCTCCTACTAGTACCAGTATGTACCTACCTAGGTAGTATTCACTTGTCAACGCCAAGTCCCATTGTTTTGATCCCTGTTGGCACGCTGGATCGATAAAGGAAGTCCCGCCAAGCGTGTACCTCTGGTGACAGGGTATAAATATCTGCGCCCTCTTCATCTTTCTCACCTTTTCTTCTCTTCTTCTTTCTTCTTTCCTCTCTCCAGAGACCCAAGCAAAGATCAAATCTTCTGTTGTCCTTGGTAAAGACTGGCCCTTGGTTGAGGTGTCTGGCCTTACACTGCCGCCACTCATTGCCTCCGAGTAATGCACTGATATTACCAGCACAGCAGAATCTTTGTTTCTTTCTTTCGTTTCTCGACAAGACTTCAAGCCAAGGACATCAACCCGTGCTGTGTTGAAGCTCGATCGCACAGATCGCTCCAGCTGGTTGTATGTGAGGTTTGAAGTCGCTCTCAAATTCTTGGAAACCCTTCTTCTCAAACCACCTCTTCTGAGGCTCTTCACATCACTCTCTTCTCTCCTCCACCTCTTCTCTTCAAGAAAGCAACCGCTGTAAGAGCTCGCGCAATTACAAGCTGGTTGTTCTTTCCACCTCTTCTCCACCACTTCACCTCACCACCTCTTCTCTTGAGAAATTTTCAAAAGTAACAACCGCGCCCAAGCTGGTTGTTGCTCCTTGGAGTTTCTCACCTCTGCCCACCACCTCTTCCCACCTCTTCTCTCAACCACCTCTTCTCTTGAGACATTTTCAAAAGTAACAACCGCGCCCTAGCTGGTTGTTGCTCCTTGGAGTTTCTCACCTCTCTCATCCACCTCTCCTCACAAACCACCTCTCCTCACCAACAAACCAAAAACTTCCCAAAAACCAACCGCTGCGTGAGCATCTCGCAATCGCAAGCTGGTTGTTTCTTTTTTGGCAGTTTTCAAACAAAACAGATCTTGTCCTCTTGCACTCCTGGACTCACAGATTCTCAAAATCTTTTGTACCACACTCTGAAAAACTTGTCCCTTTTGGGACTCGTTTTCCAACAGAAACATTCTAGACACTGTTTTCAATTTTTGGAACCTTTTTCATGGCTTGTGCTTTGGACGGCCTCTCTCTCTCTTTTTCATCGTTTTTTCGACTTGTGCCTTGTGCCAAGGAACGGAGAAGAAGATTCCAACACAAACACACCACGCTGACGCGAGACAAAGAGTAAGCTGGTGTACATAGAGCCTTGCTGTCTGTGTTCAGGCCCCAGGTCACGGGTGACCCTGGGCCTGACTTGCAGAGCGGCGAAGCAACGAAAGTAGATGGGCTCAACTAGTGTCAGGAAACTACTTGCAAGACATGGACCACAGTCCCAATTGCGCGACTCTCGACGTGTCAGGGAGAAACTCAAGGATCTCATGGCTTGTCATCATCGTAAACATACTCCACCACGCTAGCCAGTTCATTCTCACTTCTTCGTTCCCGCTTGCCCTTCTTGCTTTTGTTGCTGTTGCCACTGCATCATCTTTGCTCTTGCGCTTCGACTCCCTCCGAGCTTTGGACCTCGTGATTCCGTGACAGCTGCGCCGCCCTTTGGCAGATTGCCCTTTGGCTGATTGGGCTGTTTATGCCTGTTCCTCCTCTCGGCCATCGCGTCCATGAACTGTTGCCGAAATTGTTCAGCAAAGCGATCGTCCGTGTCACCCTCGTCTTCGGCGGCTTCGCCAGCTGCCGCCCCCGGGGCACTCGTTAATCCTGGAGTGTTCGTATCATACAGGTCAATTTTATTCTCATGGAGAAATTGCTCCACAAGGGCGTCCCGCGCAATGTCTTCGCTGTTCCTTCGCTTCCTGGGTCGTGGCCTGAAGGGTTTACCGTCCCTTCCTAGACGTGGTTTTCGAGGCTTCGGTGGTTTGTCCACTTCTTCGACCGGAGCTCGACCAGCCTTGACGCGTTCGAGTGCAGCCATCGTGCGGGCTAGGTTAGTATCATGTACAGAATTTCCCAGGTCGACTTCGGCCAGTTGGCGGGTGGAGGTGGGATTGGTTCCGGATGTTTTCTGGATTGGCGATCCTGACTCGTCGGATGATGGAGCATCTCGATATGTGTCTTCTTCCGAATTCCTCTGAGGAAAGTTTGCAGGAGTGACGAGGTGGGCCCGTCTCCTAGCCATTTCGGAGTCTATGAATGCAACCCTTATCTTGTCAGCCAACTATGTCTCCAGGACTTGGGGGTTTCTAGGGGAGCCACGAACATATGCTGATCGACATTCACAACCTGCCCGGTGCTTCCGACAAACCGGTTGGTGATGTCTATGGGCTTGTCGGCATCCTGATCTGGTTTGATGACCTCCATCTCAGTGGCTTTATCCGCTCGTTGCGTAACCTTGGTATTTGAAAATTGGACACCAGACACAGCCTTTCGAACGTGCTTTCGTGCACGTATCAGACTCGAAATTCCACCTTCGTCTTCATCATCATCTCGAGTCTCGTGCCCACCGCTTGACACCACATCATCCGTCTTCAAAGCAGCTGCATCGGGAGATTCTGCAGATGATTCTTGATGAGGTCGTGCAAATTTCCTACGCTTCGTAGCTCTGAAGATTGGAACTTCTTCCATGATTGATAGTGAAGAAAAGGAAGATAATGGTCAGTGGAATAAGTATCGAATTCGGTGGCGAACCGCTCGAGAGGCGGATACTCTGGCCGTGGAATGGATGGCGACGCTAGGACAGACCCAGAATATATCCAACTACGCCCCGAAAACAGTGCCTGCAACACCAAGTTGTGTCCAGCTGTTGTCACTGGGAAGAAAGGTAGAAATGATGCCTGATCTTGACGTCGAGGTTCCTTCGAAGTCGCGAAATGATCACGTGCCGCTTGGCACGATTTCGCTTTCAATGCGCAATGGTCGCGAGTTCCTAATTTCTTAGACATTGAGTACAGACGTTTCTGTGTCCACTACGCTTTCAACAGGTTTCTTCTTTTCCCCCTTCTATTCTCCATCGATACAAGATGTCGTCGAAACTCCCATCAGTAACGTATCGTTGCTGCCACCTTGCAGCTCGGACGCAAAAACGCAGCCTATCCTCCCAATGCCTCCGGCTTTCCTCCACAAGCTCCGCAAACCAGCACAGACGAAGGAACGGCTTAGCATCCTCAAAGTGTTCACGGAGGTGGCAGTCGACGGATGCAGCAGCTGCGTCGCCTACGAATCCTAAGATAGCTGGGATCGTGGATCAAATATCACAATTAACCTTGCTGGAGACGGCAGACTTGGTTGCGAGCTTAAAGGTATGCTTGAGCATCATTTTTCTGCAGTGGGGACGGACATTGTGGTACCACTTCTTGAACTTCTGGCTAATCTTTACAACTATAGTCCCGGCTTAACATCCCCGACATGGCTTTCGCTGCTCCAGTCGCTGGCCCTGCTGGTGGTGCTGCGGCTGCCACTCCAGCAGCCGAAGCAGAAGCAGCAGAAGAAGCCGCGCCTGCACCCGCGGAAAAGACCATGTTCACACTGAAACTCGATTCCTTCGACGCGGCCGCCAAACCCAAGGTCATCAAGGAAGTGAAGGGACTACTGGGTCTGAGTTTGGTGGATTCCAAAAAGTTTGTGGAGAGCGCGCCAAAGGTCATGAAGGAGGGCGTGCCCAAGGAGGACGCGGAGAAGATTGTCGCGGCCATGAAGGCATTGGGAGCTGTGGTTTCCATGTCATAAGGATGAATAGGTGAAGCAAAGCAGGTGAAGAGACGGTCCTCAGGATCACACTTCGCATCCGTTTGGTGTCTGTGCTGTTTGGGGCCCATTTTCAGAGTTAAGAATGGTTCCTCGAAACACACGTCAGATGCCTCGAGGTGTTGTATGGGAACTGGCGGCGAAGATGCTCACTCGGTGGCATTGCAGGAGTCGGCCATGCGTTCTTCTACACCGAGTTCGTTGTCTCCGTGGATTCATCTTTGACCGGGGGACTGTTGTAACTATATCCTGAGCATTTAGGGAGACTTGGACAAGATCCGAAAAGAACTGTACAATTCAAGATTCAACTACCGCTCCAGAAGACAGATCATCGCGTTTGCTGCACGAACAGATTGCAGCGACTTTGCTGGAAACGGGAATACGCTCAGAATCTCCACAAACATGTGCCAAACTTTTCGAACCCCAAACGTGCAGGATATACCGAGTACACATTGCAAAGAGTAGCCAACTTGCGATGTCGTTATCCGTAAAGCCCGCCATTTTCCTTCGCAGAGCGATGGTGATTTCTTCGTTAGTACCTCGAATTCATATCCCAAAGGGTCCAACATGCCCACCCTTGAACCTCTCCTATTGCCTCTCAAAATCTCGTTCCATTGACGCCACTAACGCCCTTGCCCAACTGTGCTGCAACAACCGTAGCCTCTCTTACACTCCTCGCCACCGTTCCTCTCACCCTGCCCTCCTCCAACACCAACAACCCGCCAATGGTGCACCCTCCGGGAGTCGAGACCTTCTCCCTCACCAGCGCGGGATGTTCCCCGGAGAGAACCATGCCCGCCGTGCCTCGCATCGTCTGTGCCGCCATAAGCTGAGCCTCTGCACGAGGCAAACCCATCGCAACAGCCCCGTCGGCAAGAGATTCAAGCATCAGGGCCAGGAACGCAGGCCCGGAGCCGCACAAGGCCGTCGATACGTCCATCATCGACGGCGGGAGGTGCACGACCCGGCCGATCCGAGTGAATATCCATTCGACTATTGAGGAGAGTTCGGCGGGTAATGGAGGTAATGGAGGTGTGTTGGTGGCGATGACGGTCATGGACTCGCGCACAATCGCGGCTGTGTTGGGCATGACTCTCACTATCTGGCAAGCGTTCTCAGGAATTCCCACCGGGTACGACTCGCCGTAGAGAACCGTCCCGATCTGCTCGACGGGGACACCCGCGCAGATGGATATCAAAAGTTTCCCTGCAAGAGCTTCTTTCATCCCCTCTTCGCGCAGCAGCTCGGCGACCATGTACGGTTTACATCCCAGGATCACGACGTCGGCGTTGTGCGTGCCCTTGACGTTTTCGTTCTGCAGGATCGTCACATTGGGCCGGTAGGGTTGGACGGCCACCCTGATCCGTTTGGCGGACTCGGGACGGCGCACGCAGGCGATGAAGTTTGTCGGTGTTCGCTGTGGATGGGGAGGTGACTCAGTAGTGGGTGTGGCGGTGCCGGAGTCGGGATAGGCGGGGGAGGGAGCGTGCGAGGCAGAGGATTCCGAGAGGGAGGAGAGGATGCCGCTGAGGATGGCGATGCCGAGTGTTCCTTATACGACCCTTCAGTCAACAGAGGGATCTAGCATGAGAGAGAATGTGCTTGTAAAAAAAGAGACAACTCACCACAGCCGAGAATTGTCAGTGTCATGCCATTATTGGGGGATTCGGTGCCGTTGATGCCGTTGGGCACACGCAGCATGGCCGCCATATCGCAGCACGAGTTCTTCAGTCGGACGATTCGAAAAGATTATCCACAGAAAGAAAGTCTGCACCTGGTGCCGTCGTCGTCGTGCTATCCCCAGAAAATTGTTTTACAGCCTCGTTGCTGAAGAGAGAAAATGCGGGGAAAAAAGAATTGGAAATATTATTTTGGAAGGGCGGAAGCGGGAGGTCCTCGATCACCATCGGCCAAATCCGTCTGCAAGGCACACCAATAGGCAGCAGATTCTGAGTTGTCCTGCTTCTAATACAAGAGACCTTTGCCATCCTCTGTAGTCAGTATTCTGCACAGACTATCATTGCTATTTCGTGCATTCAACAAGTAGGGGTTTCCGAGAAGGATAAGCCGTCGACCCAATTGGCGAACAGTGGACGAGATCCATGCGCAGTGTCTCGTATTGTTTGCTCTTCCCCGAAACCAAGGAGCAAGAACATGTGAACACACAGACACTTCGTCCTCTTTCCATAACCCTTTCTGCCACTACATCCCACGCTCCCCGCTAGTGATCGCTCTCCCGGGTGTCTATATCGTCCATCATCACCATGGCCGACCCATTCGAAGTGCGCATGCGCTTCACCAATCTCCTCACGCACCTCTCCGCCTCCGCCACGGCCTCGATAAAGACTGCACACTACGCCCTCAAACACCGGGACATGGATGAAGACCTGCACAGTTGCATTCTGGAAAACCTCGAGCGGGGCAACACAAACATGAACAACCGCGCCAACATCATGTACTTTTTGGAGCACCACGCGGACATCAACATGAAGGAAGGCGGGCACGAGGCATACGTGGAGATGGTCAAGAGGGATATTGTGAGGATCGTGGATGCCGTGGCGCAGAGCGGTGCGAATGTCAAAGTCGTGAGGCGGGTGGTTACGGGCCTGGGTGAGAAAGGCGTGCTTACGGCCGAAGTCATCGCGACGATCGAGAGCGGGTTGAAGGATAAAGAGGAGAAATTGGGCAAATTGCTCGGAGTGGACGAGGAGGATGTCGAGACGGCAGAAGTTTCTGGAGCTGACCGCAACAATGCCATGGATCTAACCACCGCTGCGGAGGGTGGCGCAGCAGGGGACGGCGGTGCTCAGAAACCCACGCCGCGGACCTCAGGAGCAGAGCGTCCAGGCAAGCCCAACGGTGTCTCGAAAATGGACAAGCGGGCGATCGAGCAGAGAATAGAAGAGGACAGAGAGCGGAACAAACGACTACGCGAAAGTGTCTGGGCTGTCACGGGCGACGACGATCAGGAGTTGGACAAAATGTGGGAGGAGGGTGCCCTGCTGGGTGAAGACGAACATGTCATCGCCGACGAAGAGGCTGAAGAACGTCATCAATTTGTCTGTTATCATCGAGCTCTCGCTACCTGAAAATCCAGCTGCACGGACAAGGTGGCCCTGTGATACCATGTCCTGGTTATCCTCATCCTCCATCTCCAGCCTAAAGATCCTGGGCTCAGATGCCGCACCTTGAAGCGGCGACCATGAACCGAGCAAAATGCTCGAATGCTCGCAGTCGACAAGCGCAAACAATGGCGAGAGAATGGTCTTAAACTTTGGGCCTCTTAGACCTGGAGGCTTCGCCGTTCAACGACTCGTCATCCTCGTCATCCTCAACAACCCTTCTCTTGCGAACGACGGTCGATGACTCTCCGTTTCCATGCTGATCTGCTTCTTTCTCTTTTCGGAGTGCATACGAAAGGATGAGGCCTTCAAATTCATCCTCCTGCGCACGAGCACTGTCCTCAATTTGAGGCAGTCGCTCTTCGAATGGGATCTGCTGGAGCAAATCCTTGTTCTTCTTGATAATGCGCTGTTTCAGTAACAGCCGCCACCAATAGTAGGTTCGGTCGTCTGGATTGGGAGCTTTGGCACCCCTGACCATAAGGCTGGTGAGGGACGCTCCACCAGCCGCACGATGCGAATATGGGATCTGCGCCAAAAGATACATCTCGACCATCCTGGCGAACTGGCGCCCTGCAATCTTATTCTTGCATCGAATGGCTTGGAGCTCGTCGAGAGGGAGCAATTTGGCAGTCGGTATGCGCTTCAAACGTCCTCGTTCCAGACTAGCAAAGGGCGACGTATCTATCTTCAAGTTGACAGCTTTGAACTGCGGTTCCAGAACGTCAAAGTCATTCATGTCGCGTAATTTGTCGAATTCCTCGCTCGGATCCTCCACTGTTAGTTCCAAAACCGTCGGATCGGCCATGACCTCATCGTATATGGCCTGATAAAGAGCAGAGCCATGGCCCGAGCTTTGGTAAGGCGGGGTGATCAGGAATTGCGATATTCGAAGTCGCGACGGGAGGGTGTTGGGCGTAATAGTCTCTGACGGCGGAAATGAAAAGAGAGTATGGTCTTTCGGAGGTTTCTGGAACTTGTAGAAGCGATAGGTTGTTGCATAGCCAACAAATGAGTATGGAGATGCGTTGGGTGCCGGAGGTTTTGATGCCTTGTGGTATGTAAGATAGACCCTCCATCTGTCCAAGGTCCAGTCGACATCCTCCAAGTTGATGAACTGTCCGCCTTCGATGAAGAAGACAATGAATATTTGAATATTGTCAATCAGGGTTCTCATTGGCATGTCTAGTAACGAGCCAGCCCACACTTCATAATTCTCTCCGCCTCTTGTATACTCCTTCACACACACGCCTGGAGGTGTCCATTTTGCCGCTCTCGAGTCGTTCAGCAATTCTGACTCGAACCCTTGTTGAAACGCTGTTGGGGGTAGGAAGTTGCTGAAGGTCTTGTTGAGATCGAGCGCGCTTGTAGTACCGATGGTGCTGAATTTCTTTTGGTATGAGATATTGATATGTGGTTGCAGACTGTGAGCTGCAAACTGGATCTCGACGTCTAGGCCTCTGTAGCCGAAGATCTGCTCTGCCTCTCCAACGATGGGATAGGTGAATTTGGGATGAAATTCATGTCGGGTGATGAGTTTGTTGTTCGGGCCGGGCTGGACGAGAGAGATACGAACAGCTTCATTCGCGTTCACCGAGACTGTTTGGTAATCAGCAGAGATCTTTCCCGTGCGAAGCGCCACACTTACATTCCTCGGATGGCGCAGCCATGCTGGGGATGTTCGACAACAGTGGTTCAACTTCAATTCATGTCAGGCGCGGAGTTGCAAGGGAGCAATATTCAAGCAGCGATGAGCCTAGCCAGGTCTGTGCTGAGGTACGAACACAAATGACAACGGGAACGAAAAGGAGATGTGATGATGGAATGAATCTTCAGTCACTATCTCTGTCTGCGGTCGGGGCTAGTGAGGCTCATTAGTCTGCGGACACGCTCTCGAGCAACGCGTCGTGAAAAATGAGAGCTGTCAGACAATCACACTGACAGGGACTTCGCAATAACCTCGGGTCGACGTGTGGCTGTTCGTCACCATTGAACCACCACCACCATTACTGCATTCAACTGTCGTCGACAGGTATTGGCTTCTAGCTCTCGTACGTGTCTAGCCTGTCATTGCCCATGAGGCCATCCCAAGACCATGATCGCAACGGCATGCGGTGATCAATGATCGGAAGATCGCATCAGAGACTCCTTTAAACTTCCCGCCGTGGTTATGCACGCCTCCATTTCCCGACATATCGATCCGAAAGATAAGCCGGAACACGAGCAAAGGAAGCCGCCCTCGTATTGCATTGCAATGGTGCGACGTTTGTCTGCGAATTATGGCCTCCAACATGCAGGAGACACTTCGTGCGCTTGCGCGACCCGCGCTTCTGTACCATGTACGAGGTACCTCCTCGACCTCCCTTCATTTCCATTTCGACATTCACCCCAGGTTTCCGTGAACAATGCTGTATCCTGCTGCTATATCCGACGCTCTGATATACTGAGTTCTCTAGTTTTCCACCTAGAAAGGATAAAGGTATTAATGGAGCGCATACCGGCTGGTCCGTGCAGACCTCAAGCTTCTCGCTTCTACACACTACGGAGTTTTCAGGGACCGCATCGGAAGGGATGGCGCTCTAGCGAGATGGTGGTTACGGGAGATCTTATGTGCAGCCTGGCGATTATGTGAGCTTTGCCCACTGCCACTGGTCACCTGCTGGTCATTCAGAACCACTCCGAACCCTACGAGTGCGAACTTGTTTCCCAAATGTCCTGACTAAAACTTGAACTTTCTGGCTGTTCGACATCTGGCACAAGAAGCTGCCATCCTGATCAATTCGCATCATCATACAAGCTCTCTGCTTCTAGCAAGCGACTAGTAAGTTAGACCACCCCTCATCGAAGAGGACCTCAGGAAGAACAGCGTGATGTCGCGACTTCCAACCGACGCAGAAAGCGCCTAGCCAAGGACTCTCCGAAAGGTAATATTCATGGGCCTTGTTGGCAATTGGAAGAAGGGGTATCTCACTAGTCGTCGAGTTGGGTGGCCCGTGCCCAGGGCATCAGAGATCAAGACCCCCTAGTCTGGGGCTAGCCTGCCACCCTCCTGCCCTAAGGCCAGAAAGGATCATTTGGGATGGTGTTTTGAGCAGTTTTGACTCGAGACCCCGTATGTGGGAGGCCAGGCGAGTCGGTTCCCCCTCGAAAACCCACCTATCCAGCGCCCCGGGCCTGGTGGTCAGCACTGTGGTTTTTCTGGGTCTCCCGTTTGACCCGCCTCTCCCTTCATCGGACTGGGGTACCCGTTTCAAAAACTCCATCCAGCTCGATTTCCCTTTAAATCATTCCACCTACTATTTCCCTGACACACTCACAAAAGCGGTTTGCAGTTCACTTGAGGAGACAGGGCACATCCTCGACAATGCAGCAGCAATACTTCGAATTGCGATTTCAAGATGATGCATGTTCTGCAGCCGCCTAAGATTATCCTCCAAACAACGGGTAGAAGCAACCTCTGAATGTTCCGGGGCGTTTGTCAGTCGGTACCATGCTTATTTCTTCCGAAGAAGCCAAAGTTGGAGGCTGGGTGTGCGCAGGTGTATCAGTGGCGATATTGATTGTTCGGATTATTGCGGCGAGGATACACTATGGATCGTACGATGTCAGCACCGCTATCTGTGTCGCCTCACTCGTCGCCATCGTCGTTCGCCTTATCGTGAATCAGTACGTCCTTACGTATGGAACCTCAAACGACGCGCTGAATAGCAAATCGACATATTTCGACTCCAAGGACCACGAAGATCTCAAGATTGGAAGCATCTTGTCCCTAATCGCGCGACTTTTGATCACCTCGATTTGCTGGCTTCAGAGTTGTCTGTTATTGCTGTTCTATTCTCGAATTTTCGAGATCAGGGCAAAATGGACCACCAGACTCATTCGAATTTGCTGGATCGCGATCCCCGTCACCTACATCGGTGTGGTGCTGGCGACGTTTCTCGAGTGTCAACCATTTCATCTATATTGGCAGATTAAGCCCAACCCGGGAGCATGCATCAAAGCGTATATCCAATTGCTTCTCCAAGGAATTTCAAACATTGTCTTGGATCTGCTCTTGTTGGCAATTTCTTACCCACTTCTTGCTGCGGTGCGCCATCGAAGCCTTTCTGAGCAGGTCAGAGTTGGGACGCTGTGCTGTCTGGGAGTCTTCTGCATCGTCATAACTCTGGTTCGCATTGCTTATATCTACGCCGAGGAGTCGTATCAACCAGTACGCAGCTTCTTCGCCTCTGTCCAGATCGCTGGTTCCTGCCTCGTAGCCAACGTCCCAACGATTTATGGCTGTGTCAGAATAATCAGGAGGCGTAGATCGCACCAAACGCAGAGACGGGGCAGTCGACCTGAAGTATGGCTGCAGCTTCAAATCACAAATGAAAGCAATCCTAACGCCAATGTTCCGATTGCGATGCAGGAAAACAGTTCGTCGAACGCCTCAGAGAAGAAGTGGTCGCGCTTGATTCCATGATCCTTTTTTGGTGGATGTCGGCAATTACTGGATTGAGGTATCCCAAGGACCGCGCAATTCTATCGAGCCTTCAGCAAACGGACAATCTGAAGAGATTTCCCATGCACCGCTGGCCGGAAAACCCCGACTCTCTCGGAATACTGCAAGGAGAACGTTTGCCTGAACAGCTTAAGTCGATGGAATCTGCAAGCGCTAATACGCAACGAGCCCGGCAAATATCGACAAGTAAAACGCGATGAAGCAGCTGGAGGACCTGCAGGCTCAGGTCTCGTTTCCACAAGTCAGATGTGGTAGGACCGAAGCCCAAGATAAGAAGAAAGAAAGGGGATGTGGAATAGGTGTCGAACGTTGGCGCGAAGATGGCAAAAGACGGTTAGGTATGTCGGATCCCGACTTGTCTGGAAGATTGGCGCGCTGGCCGAAAAGTAGGAGAAGGAGCAGAAGTTTGCCTGAAATATTAAACTTCTCTGGGGCTCCCTATCTGCTCATACAGATAAGAGGAGTCTTGTTCTGAGATGGAGGAGCATCAAAGGACGTCAAGCGGAGCGTGCGTCCTCAAGCCTTTGCCAATCTAGAATCACCAGAACTCATCTCAGATCAACGAACGCAAGGAGTTCGACACTCGATCACCGTCCAGCACAGTAACAGACTTTCGGACCAGCAATCCTCGAGAGAAGAAGGAGGAGCAGAAGAAGGAAGAAGTAGAGAGCGCTGGAGAACCTGCGCAGAAGCAGTGCCAAGTATCTAGGGTGAAGGTGGTATAAGAGATGAATGAACAGTGCAAAAGAATATTAATGCGAATTGTGATAGACATATTGTTGTCATTGAATCATGGGACCGTTGGGACCATGCCCGGTGTCCAGTTTGACATAGGTCCAGCAGATTCTTTCTGGACGTGAACTTTTATCTTCAACGACTGCTCAGGTAGTCGTTTTCATCAAAGGTGCAATCGGAACCTGGAATGGAATGACATGCCAAGGTGGAAGCTTTGGCATCCCCAGAATATTTTTTCTAATCTTGAGCATCAGTTTCATGTCATCTGCTCCAGGAGCTGGGCGGGTGGTTGGATCTATCTTGTGAATCCCCAAAAACCAAACCATGTGCCTGGAGTGGGTTCAGCTATATACCAAGTGCCCCTTGCGTCCATAAAGCAACTTGAAGCCTGCGAGCCTGATGTCCCTGGCACGTGGCGATAAGGCGGCTTATTCCTCTTATCGGAATGTCGCAAAAAGGGATACTAGTCACTCTAGACTTCGTGCCTGCGCCCTCAGGAGGTCAATGTCCCTACAACAACCACAACGCCAACTCCCTTCTGGGTCGAAATTGCAGCTCTGAGACCGACCTCGAAATCTAGCAACATGCTCACCTCGGCCTCTTTGGAGTGTGCTTTCTGTTAAGCTAGGCACAAAACCACAACGCTAGGCTTGATCTTCGTCTCCGCCGCCTACGACAATGGACGGATTGTTCACCCTGCTCAGTCTGAGCATTGTGATGGCCGTGGCTTCTTTCCTCGCAGGCATTCTGCCACTGTCGTTGACACTTTCACAGCCACAATTACGGTTCATATCAACAATAGGGATGGGTGTCCTAGTGGGTACGTCCCTGGTTGTCATTATCCCTGAAGGGGTGGAGACTCTCTACAGCGCCTCTGAAGTCGGACATGCGCATTCACGGCTCAAAAGACATGTATCTGCGCGCGAGATAGACATCCAGTGGGGTCATTCCTTCGTCGCTGAACCGGTTTACGAGATCGGAGCACGAGAACCTGCCGATTTGAGCCCCTTTGATGTTCCCGGGCCCGTCATACCATCCGATCTGGAAGCGCCACCACGGACTCCTACCAAGCCTGGTGTGGTTGGTGTAATGGATGTTGAAGGCAAGGGTGATACGCAGGCGGAGACAGAGCATGGCAGTCAAGAGGAGGATGAAGAAGAGGTCCACAAAGAATCACACCATGCGTGGATTGGAGTGGCCTTGTTGGCCGGCTTCATGCTCATGTACTTGATCGACAAGGTGCCGCAATATAGTCAGCCAGCAAAACAAAAGGCGAGGACGCATCATATTGCATTGAACAACTTGGGCCGCAGATTCAACTTCACTACATCTTTGGATCGCGATGATGAAGCAGACTCCTTCATCGACTCGACCGAAGGCCGACACGTTCACCAACGGAGCTTCGCAACCACCATAGGTCTGGTTATTCATGCGGCTGCTGATGGGATAGCACTGGGGGCTTCTTCGACTGCGACAACGTCTGGACTGAGCTTTGTTATATTCTTTGCAATCATGATCCACAAAGCACCAGCGGCATTTGGGCTGACATCTGTGCTTGTCAAGCAAGGGCTCTCCAAGAGAGCAGCTAGAGGGCATTTGATCCTCTTTAGTCTGGCTGCGCCTACGGGAGCTATTTTTACGTGGTTGCTTGCTCACCTTCTTGGCGGTGGTCGGAATCAAAGTGCGCAGACTACCAGGTGGTGGACGGGAATGCTGTTGCTGTTCTCGGCAGGGACTTTCCTCTACGTGGCTATGCACGCGATGCAAGAGAGCTCTGGTTCGCCCCACGAAGGGATGAATGGCCACGCCAATGGCTACGTTGACGGGCGCGAAAGCACGCAAAGTGAGCCCAAGCCGTCTTGGAAGGATCTAGGAGCCGCTTGCTTCGGAATGATTTTGCCATTGTTTTTACAGGTTGGGCATGCTCATTGACCGTGGACCGGATTTCTGATGGTCCGTGACTGGCATCCTTGATATAGGCTGGGATCAACTTCAAGAGCATGGCGAGTGATCAGGGCGCTGTTGGGTTGAAGGCCACAAACACCTCGCCTCCGGGTGGGGAGGACCTCAGCAACACATTGGACTGTATCGGTCGTGTCACCGAAATGCAATTCTTTGAGTTACTCTACTGGACTAAGGTCACGGGAAGAGGTATTACAACCCCTTCAACCTCGGACCTTGCGACAACAGGACTGGGAGTCAAGCTGGTCTTACGATTTCGAGTGTGGCTGTCAAAGCATGGTCAGTCTGTGAGGTGCATCTCCCTGGAAGTGGTATCCGCCACAAGCATCAGATCTTTGACCTTCATAGTGTGTTAATACTTGTCACGCTTGTCATATGTGTCGATTGTGCTCTGATCGGGCATTGTTGTTGGTATGAAAAAACAACTGACTGGTGATTGTCAACTCAACCATGCGTTCGATATCAGAAAAGCCGCCTTTCAGGCTCAAGTGGTACAATGCCTGTTTAAGGAGTCTACGAGGTAGATGATTTGATATGCAGCATGGCGTGCGAGCCTAGCAGTTTAAGCGTACCTAGGTAGCCTCTGGACAGAATCTAGACTCGACGATCATTTGACGAACAGATGGAGCATGGGTAGAGGGCGGTCAGTGGCCAAAGTCGAGGCGCGCTGGGCACCCATGGGCATGTTAGGCATGCACTTTTGGACAACGGTGCATTGTTCAGGCACCACCTCCTGCACGGACCCCGCCCCGGGAGGCCAAAGAAGCCAATTACTCCCGGTGAACGACAGGCTAGTCATAGGCGTGTGGGCTACTTCTGCACTCCTTGTTTCCTTGCTGCGAGTTGCTCCTCCTGCCAACCTTTCAGCCTCTCCCCTCCCCCCTTCGGGTCTTCAAGTTCTCAGCGTACCTGGCCGTGCTGGCGAATCTGACCTGTGACCTGTCCTGTATGATCCACGGATTCCCGAATTCCCCTCCTGCCCCCGAGCCATCAAACCAACCCAACCATCCAGACATACCTTTCGATATCAACACCTCATACGAGCTTCGCTTCCTCCAAGCTCCAAGGACTACGGTGCCCTTGCTTACAAAACCAAAGACCCAGCCTCCCACGCCTTCTCTCGATCTCGCCGCCCACCTCCCTCCCTTTCCCTCGGATCTCCATATTGTCCGGCTCATTCCTCTCCTGGGCTAGGCTCTGCCTCGCATGTCATAAGCGCTTTTCTGCCAGCGATAATTGCACCTGCAGCTCGAGTCGTCCTACTCCGTTGCCCTCTACCCTGACGCTGACATGGCATGATCAGGGGGGAGATTTATAATATAGCTTCGAACAGGAGTCCTCTCGGCGCCCATCTGAAAGCTCTTCCGCTGTTTCCTTCTTTGTGTCCTTGCCTCAGACCCCCGACTTAGGTGGCCAAAAGGTGCAGGTGCCGGTACTGTCGCGAAACGTCACCCTTCCTCCCCACCGGCCTGCCTGGTGTTGAAAGAGATGGATCTGGATGATGACCATCGCTCTATGTCTATGGACAGACCTCTATCACCGAGACCCTCTAGATCTGTCACGATAGACCCGAATCAACTCGCAAACGGAGCATACAGTAATTCGAGATCAGAGTCTCTGGAACAAGAACATGACTTCGCTTTCGCGGCCCCCCAGGGCCACAACCCCCAGATAGACCCCCTTCGCTCGTCGAGACCTCCACGACACACTGTGTCACATCCGCGTCCAAAGCGACTGTCCACCTCGAATAAGTCAGGCATGCCCCTGAGCATATTACCGTCGGCTCCCGCCTCTCCTCCTACTCCGGCGCCTTCGCCGACGCCTTATCAACGTGCTCCTAGTTGGACTTCTGCGGGCGAAAACGAGGATTCCTTTCTCCGGGATGCCAGGGGCCATTTTTCCAATCTGAACGTTGCAGAAAGAGAGAGATATCTGGCCGAGTTGCTCAACATGTGTGACAGCCACTTACTTTCCTTTGTTCACCACTTTGTATCACCCAGACTCAAGAAAGATCCTTTTGAGCATCTGCCAGATGAGCTCTGCTTAAGGGTATGTGTCTAGTCCGTTCGTGGAAGCTGCATCGACTGACACAGAAACAGGTATTATCATATATCGACGATCCTCTCAGCCTGGCTCGGGCCTCTCAAGTTTCGCATCGATGGCATAAACTCCTGAATGATGATATGCTCTGGAAGATCATGTGCGACAAGCATGCTTGGCGAAGAACGTCCTCCGTGGGCCCAAGTGACGACCTGGACTCGCCATCGCCCTCTCAAGCGAGCCCAGGTCCCTACACATTCAACAGCCGGTCTCCCAAGCGGGCCATCGATGGCTCGATGGTTGGTCCCTCAAGCAGCGCACCGAACCTAACGTTACCGAGGCAAGATGCTCTTTCAACCAGCCCTCGTGCTAGGAAGCGAGTGTCACAGTCGCACTATTCTCATTTCCGTCACAAATACATGATTGAAGCTGCTTGGAGGAAAGGCGGTGAAAGCATCATCAAACACATCACCCCGGATCAAGGAGTGGTTACCAGCCTGCATCTGACGGACAAATATATCGTGGTGGCTATGGACAATGCCAAAATTCATGTCTTCAATACAGTGGGTGAGCATCAAAAAACACTCAAAGGCCATGTCATGGGTGTCTGGGCGATGGTGCCTTGGGACGATATTCTGGTATCTGGGGGCTGCGACCGTGATGTGAGAGTATGGGACATGAAGACAGGTAGAAGCATTCACGTCTTAAGGGGCCACACGTCGACGGTCAGGTGTCTAAAAATGTCGGATGCGAATACGGCCATTTCCGGATCCAGAGACACGACGCTGCGGATCTGGGATCTGCAGTCTGGGGTCTGCAAGAATGTGCTGGTCGGCCACCAAGCCAGTGTCCGGTGCTTGGCCATTCATGGCGACCTTGTCATTTCTGGATCTTACGATACCACGGCCCGAGTTTGGAGCATATCTGAAGGCCGCTGTCTTCGGACGCTCACTGGACACTTCAGCCAGATCTACGCCATTGCCTTCGACGGTAACCGCTGCGCCACCGGCTCGCTTGATACAAGTGTTAGGATATGGGATCCAAAGACCGGCATGTGCACCGCTATCTTGCAGGGGCACACGTCCCTGGTTGGGCAACTGCAGCTTCGTGGTGATACTCTTGTTACAGGTAAGCTCGTCGATTCCCCACCTGTTAGTTTTGCTGAGACCAGATTACTAAATTGGCATACCCTACAGGTGGCTCCGACGGATCCGTTCGTGTTTGGTCGTTGAAAACCAACTCGCCTATTCATCGTCTGGCTGCACATGATAATAGTGTTACGAGTTTGCAGTTTGATGACAACCGAATTTTGAGCGGCGGCAGTGACGGACGTGTGAAAGTTTGGAGTGTAGAGACTGGTCAACTTGTCCGTGAGCTCAGTCAACCTGCCGAAGCTGTGTGGAGAGTGGCTTTTGAGGAGGAAAAGGCCGTCATCATGGCGAGCCGGTCAAATCGGACTGTCATGGAGGTACGGCTTTCTTGTGCTTGCTGGTCATTCGAGCTACTAATCTTCTTTCGCAGGTGTGGTCCTTTTCACCGCCAGACGAAGTTGATCGACGGTCGGAGAGTCCTCTGAGCATGCCGGAACACGTCCCTCCAGCCGATGAGGAGGAAGAACCGACTCAGTTCCACCCAGAACTCGGTGATGGCGACGCGACCATGAGCGACATATAGGGATTCGTCGCCGATCGGAGACGCAATGCCACGTCGAACGCGCCGACGCGTTCAGAACGCACCACCAGACGAATGGTGCTGGGTAATAGAAGATTATGTGGTTGACGAAAAGGCAAGCTCAACTGATGTCCTGTGCACGGAAGAAACAACGACAGCAGCAGACTTATAAATATTCTGTCGTGTGTGCCTGTCTCAAATTTGGGATCTCCAAAGCAAGGCGCGGAGAGGAGAAGGGTTGTTTGAAGAATCGATGGTGACGACACTCTATGGAAATCGTGGTTTTGGACCCTGGTATTTGCGTATCGACATGGCAGCATGGAGATTCTCCTGAAAGGTCTTTTTTTTTCTTCCAGAGCATAGCGACTGGTGCAAGGAAGCTTGAGTTATGGCCGGCATGAATCTATCTTTATGGATATTACTCATATTGATGTTGAACGAGAAGTGCATTGGTACGCCGGTATGCTTAAAAAGGAAGAAAGGCTTTTCCCCCAAGAGGCAGGGTCTCGAGCTGCCCCCATCGCATTGAACGGCAAAGTTGAAATGATATACATTGATTCATATTACATATGCTATGAGAATATTCATTGATAATGGATTTAGCATGTCCGTCTTCTCTCCACACTTTTTTTCCTTCCTTCCTTTCTTGCTTTCTTTCCGGTGCCTCTATATAGACGGGTGACCGCCTAAGCTGCTAATCACTCTGAACCTCCAAGGACAGTCAATCTGGGTGACGGACGGATGGATAGCTAGGGAGCATGGGCACGGCAGGCGCCGCAGTCAAGTCACTGACTTACTCGCTCGCTCACTCACTCAACCCAGCGCATACGACTCCCGAAAACGTTGGCACTGAGTATCATCATAATAGGATGGCGTCATCAATGTATTAATATAGGGGGTTTGGGGGTTGCTTGTTCAACGAGGATCCGTCTCTCATATAAGGTAGAGGATCGTCTGTACTTCCTTCCGTCCCTCCTGTTGAATTGGTACGGTGGTCCGTGATTGCTCGCACTATGATACTATCGGAACGTTCACACGTACTCGGTATAGAGTAGTACAATCGCAGGTGCTGTACACACGCTCGGTAGACGCACTCGGTAGACACACTTGGTACGTGGTCCTACGTAAAATGTGCCAGTGCGAATTACCAGATCTATCTCTGTTTTCCATACGTGTCTATCTACCTAGGCAGTCAACCAATTCCCTCCGATGGAAGAATATAACAGGAGCCAACCTGATCCGCAAATGTGCCCCAATCCCTGCTTCGAGCCAGACACGACAACGAGAACTACCCCGAAATTGTACAGTGGATCTAATGTAGGCTGACTTTTCCCTCACAGAAATCACGAAACCAGAAAGCAAATGGTCATGTCGTGGTCTGCGTGCCGTGTAGAGTCTTTGTTGTGCCGCAATATCCCGTATCAGAGCACCATATCCTCCCTCCCCGGGCACAAATGCATTTGAGACCTCGGGCTTCTCACCGTCGAGAAAATTTAGAATGTAAACTCGGAAAGACGTGGGAAGTGGTATCCCAGGACAGCCTTGTCGAGAGGGAGTTGGGACTTTGCCTGAGGGGGTTCGTCTCGGTCTAGCTCGAGAGAAAATTGTTTTCTCAATCTCTCATGGACCCCTGAGTTATTCCTGCACATTATATATAGGGTTGTTCGGAAAAGGCTTCTCAAGAAAGGTAGATATGTGCTCGAGGCTAGAAACGTATGCGCATCGTCATAATATCGTTTCGTCGAGGAGTATTCTGGTCGCTGTTTGTTGGTGAACATTGCTCGGAGGCGTCCCGCTTACGGTTGCGGAACCGAATATACTAACATCGTTCTTGCATCACTGATTAGGGTATGCAATGTCGTCCTCGAAAGACCCCATATTTGATGATCTAGTGACCGCCAGTGGTTGGGAGACCGAGCCAGACCTTGAAGGAATCGTAGCTGTAGAGAAGTTAGCATGTCTCTTTCTTGACCAACCATTTTTTATAGTCCTCAACGGGGTCGGTGTAGGATCATCCTGGAAACTTGGAGGAAACGTACATCAGCCATTGGAATCCAGTCAACGTTCCAATCATGACGATTCTGACTGGTAGACCGTTCCAGAGACCCGAGAATCCGATATTGCCATAGATCCGGCTGATGGCTTTACCGGCAGATTCGCCAGCTAGAATGTGTGAGTACATTTTCACAGGGAGACAGGGAGCTGGCAGGACATACCTTGACGATCCGAGTTCAACTTGCTGACCATGACGTCGGCAGGGTGACTGACAATGGCGCAGGCAATACCGGCAATATAACCACCCAGGAAGCTCACGCCTGTCTGCTGTAGACTGTTGTAGCTCTCCTTGGGCTTGCCGAGTTGTCGGTAGATGAGCTTCACCGTCTCTTCAAAGGTTGCAAACTTGCACATAGTGTACGGGATTTGACGGGCCCAGAGGGGGTAAAGACCCTTGTACAGCCCTGCAATGCCCTCCTTGTCGACGATTTTGGTCCACCCCTCCCGCAAGTTGCTTGCGTATGGAGGCAGTGTGGTCTGCATTCGGACTTTGATGGCTTCGAATGGACACAAGAAGATGTCTGCAATGAATTCTGCTGAGGCGCTGGCACCTAGGTAAACTAGCGTGCGATTGCTGTTGGGGAACATGTTGTCTCCGTACAGGTGCTTGAAGATTTCGTAGAAGCCGTATTTCCCAAGACCCTGGAAGGAGTAGCCGACGAAAGTCGGCGTCCAGCCAAAGAAAACCCCACGAATGCCTTCTTTTGCGTAAATCGAACTCCATCCCTGCAGGTTTGATTTATAGATCTTCGGATCGACTTGACGGCGGGTCTTGACTAAATCGAGAGGTGTGACAAGTGTGTGTGTAGGTCCGCATGCTACAACACCGCCTAGCATGCACGCAGCAAAATATTTTGTCTGGTAAGGGACCCGTTAGTTTCTTCTATCGCAAAGTAGGCAAAGGCAACATAGATATGGAATTGGCAGACGTCTCAGATGTCAGACTCGGAGACTGCATGCTATACCACTTGACTTCGACTGGTGTCTGATGCTGCGAATAGGCGTCTCACAAAGGTTACTCGAGGAAGAAAATACATACCGAATACGGCTCGATCTTTCCCAGTGGATAGCTCTTGAGCACCTCCGCAGAGGGCGGCTTCAGGGTTGTTTGCGTCGCCATTGCGGACAATCAAAGCGGGTTTCGTACGTGAGAAGAGAGAGAGAGGGGAAGGATGACAGTCCTTAGACACTAAGCAACGATCTTCTTCAGGCGGCCGGAGGTCCTGGTTTTACCACAGAGCACGTGCACCCAAGTCAACGATGAAGACAAAGCGACACTTTGACAGCAAATTAGAAAGCTCAACACAAGAGAAATGGACGAGGAGAGGAGGTTCAAGATTCGTCACTTGACTAGTTGCTGCGAGTTGTGAGTAAGGAATCAAGCTGCCAGCAAGGAAAACGAGAGCTCGGGGAAGCTCAGGAAAGGGACAGAAGTAAATAAGGGAAGCAAGCTCTCTCAATATGGCTCATGGGTAGCCGCACCTGCCGCAAAAGCCGTAAGAGCTTGTGCTCACTGCGCAGATCCGGATGTCGACGACTGCGAGATGCCAGGGACTCCAGCAGTGCATTTGATGCGACTGGGCGAGTCAGGCATGTGAAGGAACGGGGCATACATCATCACCGCCTATTTGCGGCCCCGACGACCAGGCGAAACTATTCCGAATCAGGTTCGTGAGAGCCGGGAATGCCGGGCGTGGGCCAGTGACATCATGAACACCAAAAGCTTGACCGCGGCTAGCGGATGCTTATTCATCCAGTGCCACACTATCTCAATCAGTGACTCAGCCAACCAGCAGCCGAAACAATATTCCTCTTTGAGGATAGACACGACCTCGACGACCACACCTTTTGCCGCGTCTGTCGGTCTGTGTCCATATATAAATCAAGTAGTACCTAACTAAGTCCCAGGAGCCCTTTAACCACATCCACGACTACGAGGACATTCCCATTCCAAAATGATGTGCTGGCCCAAGAACGGCATTATTGCTGTCCGGTGGGAAGAGTTGATCCCATTCGGCCTGTAGAGAAAACGTCCTTGTCAGCACTGCACTTACAGGTATCAATCTGCAGATGGAAGGCAGGCGCACTTACCCAGTCAATGTCAAGCATGACAGAATCATGTCGGTTGCTATTCTGGAACTGTGGGATGTTGATCTGATCACTTGGAAAGCCCGAGTTGATCCCAAAGGGACTGCCACCCCCGGAGGACGGTTGCCTTGGTATTCCAGGAAGAGATTGGATGGCTTGCGCGGGCGGCGATGCCTGTGGACCTGGCCCCAAGACTGTCCGCCAGCTGACTTGATCCGTCGTGATCAGGGGGGGCCAGGAATCATTTGTGCCCGAGTCGCTGGGACTGTTAAAGTCAATCTGCTGACCTGGCGAAGCCTGATTTGCGTCTGTCCGAGGTGGTGTTTGCTGCGACTGCGCTTGTGACTTTGGCTGTGCTTGCGATATCAGAGGCGATTGTTGTCTTGCAGAAGGTGGTGGTGAAAACTGTGAGGACGCGAACTGTGTGAGATGGCCAGCAGCTGCGGGCGGCAGGTATTTCGCGTCAACATACATTGTTGCCGGAGTATCAAAACTCCAGGACTGGTCGGCCGAGAAGCTCCCTGCATTCGGAGCTGACGTTGCCGTGATAGCCGATAGATGCGACGAGTTGGACGTCTCGGTTTGACCATTGTCCTTCGTCGATGGTTCAGAGCTCTGACGGGGTCTGTCCAGGCCGTCCTTCATGCTCACTGGAATGCGAATCCTGCGTAAGTCTCGATATACGGCCGTTCGATCCCTAACTGCTGCAATAATTGTCCTGGCTCGTTGAGTCCGAGACAGTGAGAGATCTGGCTCAAAAACAAAGTCGATCACATTCCATATACGTTCGGCATCTCGAAGTGTCGGCTGTTGATAAATCACCGACAGTAGCAAGAAGGCGATGTGCCATTGCTGGTAGGCTCCGTTGTACCATTTCCATCTCCTAAGCTCTGGTATTCGTTCCATTGCGACCGCATTCTCCATAGCGAGCAGACCGCTCTGTATAGTGAGATTTGCAAGCCTCTCAGGCACTTTGTTGCTTGCATTGTTCAAGTACCGATGCAGCACCATGACATACATCCGCTGAACCATAAGGTTCATCAACAATTGTGCGTATTTCTGAATAGGCACTTCAATATCCAAGATTGGATTGTACTTAGCCGCCATGGCTTTGCGGAATGATTCCACTTTGCTCAAGACGTGGGTCAATGACGCCCGTTTCTTTTCGATGCGAATACGATCGTACCATATAACTCGTTGCATTTCTGTACATTCAAAGTGTATTCGTGACATGGTCATGTCTGTCCACTTGTCCTTCTCCTCTTGTGGCCTCGCCAAGAGGAGCTCAGCATCGTTGATGTTGAGTGGAAACTTCGTGTCGTAGTCCTCTCGCTTAATGCCCGGTCGCGGCCCTTGAGACTCGCATGTGCGGAAATCCAGGAAGCAAAGTTGGAACCAGACAATGCGGCGGACATGGCACTCCACGGGGGATAGGCCATAGACTGTCTCCGGGTCACGATGTAGCCCCATGCATTCCGCAAGGCGAACCGCCATGCCAACTATTACCGAGTGGGCTCGAGAAAGTTGGTCTCGACACATGGGGATAAGGTAGATCACAAGAGACTGTAATGTCTCAATCTTTGTCGCCCTCAGGACTTGCGCTTTACTCAAGGCCACCTCAGTGCCAGTCTGGAAGTTACCGAGTATGGTGGCCTTGGGCCTAGCGAAAATAGCCGTGACGTCTGACTCTGGCATGCTTGCCACAGCCGAGAACAGAACCGAGAGGACAATAGATTGTTGCCACGGAGGTGGTTCGAGACCGGCAAGCACTGCAGTCCAGAAATTGTCATAATGCAGCTGGAAGCTGGGCCAGTGGACAACACGAGCAATGAAATGCACGTTATCAAAATAGTTGCGCACCAAAATGTCGGCCGCACCTTTTGCCGGCAAGAAATTGATAAGGGACCTCTTACTGCCGACATCCCCAAACAAGAATCCGGATCCTGGGGCAATGTACGAAGGTCCGGGTGCTAGGAAGTCAGTAACATGATCTGGGAGTTGAGGCATGGCGGAGAGCTTCTCGTCTGGTGTGCGACGATCATTGGTGGGTTCTGAGAGAGTGATGTCCATCTGAAGCGCACGTCAATCTCAGGGAAATGTGCACGCTAGTGTTGCACCTACCTCTTCATGGAGTCTGGGTCGGAAGAAGCCACCCAGTCGCTCCGTTAATCTTGACGTTGGTCAGTTTTTCCGATGCCTCGATGGTTAGGTTGCAGAGGGAAACTTACCGCATTTTCCCAATTGCAATCCCCAGGTCCAGGACATCATCATTAGCATCGTCCTCGTACGCAGCATCGATGACTGCCAGCGGGGTCGGTTCAAGCCCTTTTTCGTCTTCAGGGACGGTGGCTTCGTTGTCAGAACTGCTGTCCTCGCCTCCAGGCAGGTCGGCTGAAGTTCTTCGTTGGGATTTTTGAGGCGAGGCTGTGGCAGTCCTTCCCTCCTTACGCGCGACGTCCTGCTCAAGCACTCGTTCCAGTGATCCCATCTTTTCCTTGATCTCATTGAGGCGTTGCTGGGAGACCGAATCTAGAGCCGGCGCTAGGAAGAGACAGTCGCGCGAGAACTTGCTGCAGTTAGTACAAGGATGCAGCTTATCACATTTGAGCTTTCTCCGGCGACATTCCAGACACGACGTGATCATCCGATTTCGTCGGCGCACCCTATTTTGACTGGCGGATTTTTGCTTCTCATCAGCAGCGCCGCGGCCCTCGGAAGAAAGTGGGATGTCCATGTCGCGCAGCGTTATGGTCGACGGTATGAACGAAAACGGTAAATTTCGGCCGCAACGTGATATAAACCGCCTTGACACCTCGAGATCTGCCCAGGTATCGGCGGGGTAAGACGGGAAGATGGCCAATGCAAAGCGCGTTTGATCTCGTGCTCGGTTACAAGTCGCTGGGACTCGAATAATCCGCGACGTCGATAGAAGGACTCACCCTACGAGAGACAGGTGTCAGGCGATGGGAGTTGAGACAGTTTTCAGATGTAGAGGTAAGATGTCGGGAGAAGTCGATGAGGTCGATACGAGGAGGTCCCGACGTTAGTGGCGCCGAGGGATCTGAGTGGCACGGGTGGCACGTGCATCTGCCTTGGCCTCAGCACAGCGGAACTGGCCTCCTTTCGCGACTCATTGGCGACATCCTGCGCATTATTCCCTCTGACCCGTCGAACTAGTTCTCGCTTCACCCCAACTTCAAGCGTCGTATAAGCGGCAATGCTGACTCGCCACTATCTCGGCCATTGACTGTTTGGCTGTGCTGTTGTGTTGTGGGCACCGAACGCCGCTCAAGGTTTAGGGAGGGCTGACTCAGCGACTTTGACAGGCTAGCAACGACCAGGACCAGGAAACGAATCACCGCGGCGGTGAAGACTTTGCCGAGAAACACCAAGTCCACAGAATGATCGAAAGACGCGTTGATGAGCGCAATGGACTTGGGCCCAATGCTGCAGCGTGTAAGTCTGGGGTTTGACGAGGACTGGAAGGGTTGTCTGAGCAGGGAGCCTGTGGCTAGGGTGCTGTTGCAGTATCACGTCCATATCATCCTCGACGGCCCGGAGCTCACTTTTACTTTTCGCAGAGCTGCTTTTCGTATTTAGGATATCGGTCGCTTAGCCCTAGGAGTCCCACAAGTCTTCCCTAAGACATGCTAACACACGGTGAGCAGGGCCAATGCAAACCGGCCGCTTTAGATGTTCTTTCGCCCTCCACTTGATAATACACGTATATTCGCACATGTACCCTCAACAAAACCTTTAGTCAGCTTCGGCGTGCTTCGGGAAACAATAGGTTACAGACGTCCTTGTTCGTCTTACCGCTCTGAAAAAGGTCGTGTTTCTTAGACCTAAGGTCGAGTATCCATCGACACAGCCCTTGGACAGACAACCGCAACGAAAACCGCGCAATTCTAGCTCTCATGTTTGGACAACACCTCAAAGAACCTGGCTGCCTGCCTGCCCGGTTTCTCCAGAAGGTTTTTGACACGGTGAATCAACGGAAAGGGTTTATTCGTGGCTATGGAGTAGGTATGTTTCTCACGGCGCTACCATTGGTCAGATCTTGAACGGGGACACCCAGCACGAACATCCAAGTATCCTCATCGTGATTGTCAGCAAGGCACGGTGAAAATCAAGTCTACGATTCTATGCAATTGGGCCGCAGCCTGCGCCCAAGTCGCTAGTCCTCTGACAAACTTGGGCCATTAAACATTACAAAGACCTGGTTGACAGCGAGCATTTCGACGCTATGGCTATAAATTTAGTCAACCTGATGACCTTCGAGGATGGACCACCTGCTGTCAGTGAAGACCTTACTACTCCATAGCCCCAAGAAGGACTAGAAGAGTGAACAGCGCACGTAAGTCCTATCTCCAACTTAGCGAGTGCCTGTCGAGCATCGGTCACTGCGGTGAAATAATTCGGGTTAGCAGAAGAAGCAAGCGAAGAGCAGAAACCGGCGTTAGACGATTCGGTTCTCAACCTTGAAAAACTCTTCACGACTAAGACTCCCTGCAGCGGACATGCGTGCACGCGGTTGGGGTGAGAATTGTGCGCTACCATACCCCTGGATGTGGACTGATGTCCACACCAGTCCTGCAAACGCTTCCATGCGACAACGCTCCTGCAGATCAGGCACTTAGGTTCCTCTGGCATCTTTGGCTGCCGGCAAAGGAGGCCCCTGAATGTTCGAAGGACAGCCCTGGTAATCCTGCACTTATCGAGGCGATGGAGCCGACCTTAAGACCAGCTCTTCCTGGGAGAAGCAGACGCCTTCCACGTCAGTCTGCGCAGGTCTGGATGATAGAGAATGGGTTCCAATAATACTATTTATACCTCCGGCCAAGGGTTATTTACCTTGACGTCGTTACAACATCTCCAGCCCCCGACCCTAGTAACAGTTCACCTGATTGCCGAAGATTGGACCCTTTCGCTTCCCACAAGTCGATCGCAATGGCGACAGTTCGCCAAAATCACGCGGGCTTTGAGACAACCCCCTTCTGGCCCCCTTTAGCCAAGATCTGGGGAAATTGGTTGAGCTGCTTGTAGCCAATCATGGAGCGGATATTGCATCAAGGTTTAAACTTCACGATGGTTCATCTGATGGCCGCCGGCCTTAGTCCAACGCCACTTCAAGTGTTTTCTTCGACGCCGTCAACAAAATCTTGCTTGTCTTCCAGAGAAGACGAAACTTGACGACTGTTGCCCCAGCGACTGAGCAATTCCTGCGACTAGTCCTCCTTCAGCATCGATATCCGCACTCCACATCGCAAGCTGCACGCGAGCACGAGGAGAAAAGGGCCCGATCCATAGGCAGCGCTAGCTGCCCATCCTTGGTTGCTTCCATTGCTCAAACAAGATTCTGTGTACACATATGGCCTCTGGCCTTTGTCGAAAACCTGTTACCGGCAGCAGCTCCAAACCAGAATGTCTCACTGGCTCGAACGGCCAAATCGAGGTCTGTCAATTTATGTGAAAGAAACACTTGAAAGATGGGCACGAGCACTCCATCCTGACGCGTCGATCCTTCGCGCCCACTCTGTTCATGATCTCTTGTATGCTTCAAAAAAGCTCTGGTATTGTCGTCAACGTCATTACGGGTACAGAACTCAAACTTTTGGAGATGCCGGGGATTATTACTGCTTACCGCGCAACCATACCCCAAAAGAACAAGCCTGTCAACGACAAATGAAGAATCCAGGCTGTATCTACGTACAACCGCTGCTGCATTTGCTTGTGTCGGTTAGGTTGTTTTGGAATTAGAGTTCGAGGGCGAGGGCCCTCGTGAATGTCCTGGGGCTGTTTCCCCACTGGGTAAGGTCTGTTGCTGGTCTCGATGCCTACGGCGTGAAGCGTGCTGGCAGACGTCGTCGTCATTGCTTGTTTACGGAGATATCAGAAGCTCTTCTCTCATTGTATATGGACGCTGCTGCCTCTGCTGCGTTGACAAACCCCCCAATCCTCTGCCCGTTTGACTCAACGTCTAAATCCCCGCTCATCTCATCGCTCTCCCCTCACTATGAAGTCTTTGGATTTATCTCAGTCTCTATGGTCGCTCGCGTTGCTTCCGAGCCTCTCACATGCCTACTGGCGCATGGCCTGCAGCGTTTCTCAGACAGCTCGGGTGGACCTCATACTTAACCCAGGCGAGGTGTCTGGACATGTGCACAAGTTCGCAGGCGGCAGCAGTCAGTGCAAAGAGCACCAGGGTTCGACCATTGCGCTGATCTCTTAGATGTCAACCAATATTCCGATTTCAACTCGCTACAAACTTCGAACTGTTCGACATGCGAAGTCCAGCAGGACAAATCAGCCTACTGGACCCCACAACTTTACTACGCTCACGCAAACGGCTCGTTCGAAGAGGTACCCAACTACGGAATGACGGTGTATTACGTTGGTATGTGATGGACGTATCTGCCTTATACAATTACTGACTGTTCAATGAGGCCGCGGAGGAAATTCTTCTAACACGGTACCATTTCCGGCTGGATTCAAGATGATCACGGGCGACACTCGACAACGATCTTACGACAATACAACCTTGACATACTTGAATACCAGGCCTGTGGCCGATAGGTATGCATTTCCCTCCATGACCCCAAAGATTCAGCTGCTAACTTCTTAACAGGGTAAGTTTTCACTGCATAGACGAGGCTAACGATATTCCAGAACAACACTACATGTTCCGTACCGACTGTGTCAATGGCATGCGAGCTCAGGTCAACTTTCAGTCCTGCTGGGATGGAGTGAATCTTTATCTCGACAACAATGCCCACGTCGATTACTTGTCAGGCATTGACTACGGCGTCTGCCCTCCTTCTCATCCGGTTCCTATTCCTGGCCTGTTCTTCGAGTGAGTACTATACTTTAGCTGGAACCGCCCCAAGCTTACCTCAACCAGGGTTCTTTACATGACAAACTCGGTCGACCAATCAGCTGGTGGCCAGTTTGTCTTCTCCAACGGCGATACCACTGGCTACGGTTTCCACGGCGATTTCCTGAACGGTTGGGATATGGACATACAGACTGCTGCTGTTCAGGATTGTCTCTACACAGATAATGGCGGGGTGGTGAGCGCATGCTCTCACCTCTCTCCAAGCGACGATACCAACTTTCCACGCGACTGTCTTGAACAGCCATCCGTATTCGATGAGCCTGTTCACGGCATGCTTTCTGCTTTGCCTGGCTGCAACCCGATCACGTCTGGTCCCGCCATGGCTGATTCAGTCGTCTGTCCTCTTGACTCCCACACACTCGACGCGGCGAACCAAACATCAATCTTAAACGCCACATCTACTGCGGTCTTCAACGCTACATCTACTGCGTTCTCCAATGCTACATCTTCTGCAATTGCCTCTTCTTTGGATGCCGCGGCAACGAGCACCGAAACTGAATCCACCGTGCCAGTCACGACGGATACGTTTACTACCCCGAGCCCAACTCCAATCGACGCAGTAGCTTCAAGCGTTTCCTCCTCTATTGAACTGTCATCCTCTGACCTACCTCCGATGCCAGCTACGGTAACATCCTTCGATCAGTTCACTTCAACTATGGAATCAGGAAGCGGGCTAGTGACTACCACCGTCACCGAGTGGGTTACTATTACAGTGACAGGACCTAACGATATTCCGGCAAATTTCGTCGCTGTGAGCAGCACGTCTGGTGTCGCATCAACGCCTACGGCCACAGACTCAAGCATGGAGGCAGTGGCGTCTAGCGAATCAATTATATACACCGATTCCTCCCCCAAGCAAGACACAAGCCCGACCACAGAGGGTATGACCACCATTACCTTGTATGCGACTGTGGCTCCTACAAATACACCCCCAGCGTTCTCGCAATTCGTATCCTCCTCAGACACCACTTCCATGACAATCGGCATTCCCACTCCTACCAATACACCTTCAGCGTTTTCACAATTCATAACCTCACCAAACACCACTTTGACGGCAATTTACACTCCCTCTCCCACCCACACACCCTCCGCATTCTCGCAATTTGTATCTGCAAACACCACGTTGACGATACCGGGCACCCCATTTCCTACCAATACATCCCCAGCGTTTTCGGAATTCGTACCCTATCCCAACACCACTTTCACGACAGTGGTTACCCCCGCTGCTACCAATACTAGCGGTAGTGGGAGTATCGCTATCTCGACAACTGTGGCCGTGGCTTACGGATTTCCTTGTTCTCTTTACGCAGATTTTACGATTGAGGGGTGTCAGCCACCAGCAGCCACCTCCTCAACCGTGGATGCCACAACAACGAACGTTCCGAGCGCATTCGTGACAGCGACACAATCAGTCGCCGATAACTCGACTGTGGTGCTTACAACGTCTGCGCCAGCTGCAACACCTTTCAGGATTCGGGGACGTGAAGTGTTCTTGACAGAGAAAATAGAGTGAATTTTGAGGCCAGGGAAGTATTGCATGGACATTATCGCACTAATTAATGACAGAGAAACGAGTCTACTGACATGTAGGGACGGATCACCACCAGCATAGATTGACCAGGAATACGGGACTACCGCAAAACACAGAGATACCCAGGGGATAGAACTATTGATATTAGACAAGCACATTTCTGGAGTATGACTGGGGGGTTATCAGGGAGATGGACTATCTGGTGGCTGGATGGATTGGGAAAATGGTGTTCAGAATGGGTGGTTATGAGCAATCAAGTATTGTCAGCAGCAAATGCAAAGTGTTATCCATTTCCATATGCCCTGTGCCTTGGAGAGTCCTAAGCTACTCCTTACCGTACTGGCCGCAAATCTTGAGAGTGGGACATTCGCGGAGCTTTACCCTACGGCGCAGCATAGTACGCTTCGTAGTAGTAACTCTTTTCCTAGTCGGGTCGACAAGCCTCATTGACCTTGTCGCAGCTTTGATCAATGTTCAATAATTGACATAGTCTCTCAATCACCACCGCCGTTGCCGCTGACGCTTCACCTCTTCAGCTGCGCGCTGCACTACCTTCCTCATCGCCCTAATGTTATGACTAGAGGTCTCTCCGCAGCCAGCTGCATTTCGTCCCAAACTCCAAGATTCGTGTGGATCTCCGACGTCCTCGTGACAGACACCTTCAATCGGTTCTGTCACCACAAGCGGTATGGCAGCAGCGTGCCAGGGCCGCTGGAGGCACAACGGCGCGCCGCGAGACGCAAGAATACAAGTCTGGCGTATACCAGCTCTGGAGGCATCTCGGCTGATCCTTCAATTGTCCTGGGGAGCTCTGCCAACAAGCTAGCTTGGTGGCAGTCTTTCCAGCGCGCAGAAGCAGCAGACTCAGGTATGCGCCGCACAAAGAAAAGTGCTCAAGTAACCCGTGCTTACTGTCGGAATCTTAGCTTCTCCTCGAGTCCTGCCATCATGGATTTTCCCCTTTGAAAGTTCGGTCGCCCAAGCCAAGCCCACCTCCGTCGCAATCGAGACAGAAAGAGCATCGCTAGAACCGAGATCAGCGCTTGAAAGTGAGACGCTGCGGTTGTCACAGTGCAAAACTCTAATCGAAGTGAAGGGCTGGATTCAGGATGAAGGAGTCGACCTACGTGAAAATGCTCATGTTCGAGCTGCAATACCAAGACATATCCTGCAGATGGACTTCCCGATACATGAGATCGCATCGTACATAGGCGACCCGATATTTCATCCATCGGGGACGTCATCCATCCTGCAATTAGTCCGCGGTTTACTCGGTCGTACTTGGGACGCAACCTCATGGGGAACCTTGCATGATGCGCTTTGCTCTGCCACTGAACTCGGGCTTCTCAGCGTTAACGACCTGAAGGAAGTCATTGCCGAATTGGTCGGCCTGACCGAAGTTCAGCTGACCGACGCCCGCGGTCAGAAAAAGAGGGTTAAGGCCAATGCACAAATGTACCTGGTCTCTGGAATGCTGGAGTCTCTCGATCGCTCCACAGTTATGCAGATTGCCGACCTTGGATCGCCCTTCCTGGCCGGACTCTTCTCGAAGTTTGCCACACTGAAGTGGTACCGTGGTTGGTGCCAAAAGCTGTTGTGGCGTCTCCTCCCATGGGCACTGAAGTCTCACGTTCACGTTATTCGTCGAATCACTTTGAAACAGCTCGAAGATTCCTGTTCAAACAATTCTCCGGAGGAGGTTGGGCGAATGCTTGCAGAAAGGCTTTCAGTGGTCAACCCAGAGGTTTTACAGCTCGCTTTAACCGATATAACGGAGAAGTTGCTGGATATATCGATGTTGTCCGGAAGAAGGCTGTACAGGTACCTATGGCACCACTGGTGCGGCACGTTGGCCGTTCTCGGATCTCCAGGTTTCGATGTTTCCCTGACACAGAACGGATGGATTTCTGCGCAATCCACGGAAAGCTGTCTACGACAAGACCAACGTCTGTTGGCATTTGCCTGGACTGCGATGTATCTCTCTCAAGGCTCTCGGAAATCCATGAACGTGGAAGAGCGACTGCAGTTTCTTCGTCGCTTCGAAGAACTGCTTCGGTCAATACCGGAATTTTCTGAGGATTTCCTGGATCGCGCTGTCATCGATCTTGATTATACGAATCTACCGAACAAATATATCCTCCTTCGAAATCTAATGAGATTGTCGACTAGAGCGGAGGCGCTGCTTGCTGCATTGGACGCCAAATCTGATCCGCAGTCGACACTGAAGCCCGGCATATCTCCCAGCTTGTTCGACAAGCACACTCAACATGCTCACTTGGAAGGCAACGAGGCCTTGGCGAAGCTGATCAAGAGTTCAAACTATGATCTTTCGGCCTTCAAGATTTTGTCACGGCGGATGATCCAGAAAAGCACCGCTTCGTTTGGTTTTATCTGCCATCTCTTGGAGACCAGCCCACATTTCAAGTTGGCTCTAAGGACACCCCACCTTTTCTCTCCAAGGCCAGCAGCGCCTGCTCAAAAAAGCGCGAGGCAAAACCCCACCGCCATGTTTGCGAATCCCGGCGCTCCGACGGAGGTTGAGACAGTCACATCGTCAGGACCGGAACGTTTGTCGAGGAGCAAGGCGAGCTTACCCAGCAGGGACGAAGTCATCGACTTGATCGGCTATCTTGCCCTCTCATTCGCAACCTCGCCGGTCGCTACTCCGCGAGCTGCACTCCGCAGAGTCTACTGGTGCTATCGATTTCTACGATACTACGGAGCACCCGTCCCACCAGCGGTCACTCGAGCCTTGTGGCACGTCGGCGTCGCACGACACGGTGACAAAGGTACGCCGGCGACACTCTTGAAGTGGATCGTGTCGCAAGTCGAACACGTAGAAGGCGAGGATGTTGCAAAGCAATTGCTGTGGAAAGAGACCTTTCGTCAGGCGCGGCAAGAGCAGGTCACGTCTTGGGCCAAGGTTGATGAAGATGCGGAAAAGCGATTGACTGCCGAATTAGAAGCTATGGCTATACATGATGATGGTGAAGGAGACAATCACTTTCCGGGTGTCGAGCAACCAGCAGACCCAGACCCAGACCCAAACCCAGACCTGTTGAAGAAAATCATGTTCATCAAATCTGAGCCGCCAGACATGCCGGTTTGGACGCCGAAGCCCAGGGCACAGCGGAGGGCCAATCCTCACCACGACGAGTCATCAATGGTAGACAGTGAGGAGGGTCAGCAGGACCAGGAAGTATTACAGCGCAGGGAAAGAGAAGCCCTCAAGATAACGAATCGAATGTATCGAGGCTGAGGTAGGCCCGGTAAACAAGGACTATTCATTCTGGAGCTTATGGGAACGGCCCGAGAAGAGACAAATGCGCCAAACCCGGATGATTTGTATATATGCACATATGAGAATATGCACAGATGCGTTCAAACGCAGTCCTTCTTCACCGGGGTGGCTTTGCCCGTTCCCGTCTTGTGGTTGTCGTCTCTTTCGATGAAGGGACGGGACTGTGTGTTCCGACATGCAGAGAGGAAGCGAGTGTCGCTATTACTGACCTCGTAATGTCTTAGTAAACATGTATCTCTTGCTTTGTGCCTATGTATGTCCTTACCTATGTCGATGTTTTGTCGACGGAAGGGTGGAAGGAGTACCCCGTACTCGGTACATGGTACGAGGATACAAGTCATGCCAGCGGCTGGAGTCACAGGCCCTGACCAACGGAACAAATGTACCTGTACATGCCTAGTACCTGTCTAGGAAGGTAGACGCATGCGTACCTAGTGAGTGTCTCCGTGATTGATTACACCAGCTGGTCCACCCGTTCGTTCGAAAACCCAAAACCAGCCGCGGATGGGAGGTTGGAAAGAGGAAAGAACACAAAAGCTTTGACCCGATCCTCTAACCGACGACAATTCTTCCCTGAGCAAACGAGGGGACAGAGCTAGCTGGCCCCCTGCAAGCGGTCCTCTCATGTCTCGGAAGTTCTGCGAAACCCCCGAAAATTCCAAGAGTTCAAAAGGTAGCGGAGATATCAATCACCTGTCATCCGAAGCAACACGACAATGGGAGCGGCAAGGTCCCTAAATCGTGCATCAACAGCATGATTGACTGACAAGTTCCAAAGCAACATGCAGAAGCATTCAGTCAAACTCGCGTGGTACGGGAGGTGGACAAGCGCATGGTCAGCGCCGTGAGCCTGTGAGAGAGCTACACAACGATCCGTTGCTTTTCAACAAAGTTGGCCGTTCTCCATCTTTGCAAGTTAGCTTGACCAAGGCAGGCAACAGGACATAGTGCAATGTTGCATTACTTGCATCCACCTACCTCGAGAGACAGGGTCTGCTAACATGCCAGCCATGTCTATTTTTTTGGATTCCACTGAACAGGCGGCTGGTTGCGGATCATAACACCTCCCTCGGGTGTGGATACCTCTGTTGCGCCTTAACACGAAGTTCAAACATCCATCCTGGCGCGGGCTATGAGCCGTGATCCTGGAGTCCGCCTGTTGACATTGGTCTGTGGCGCGCTGTGTGTCGCACGGCATCTCTTGCTATTGGCGGGACCGAAAAATGACACGTTCGCTGCATGTCAACGAGATCGCCAAGTGCAAAGCCTCACTTTGCGGCATGCAGTCGATCGCCGTCACCAGCCATGGAATCGCAAGATGACTGAGTCCGTGGCCCTCAAACGCACTGACCGTGAGCCAACCAAGCAAAACTTTGCTAGTTCATGAATGTAGAAGCATGCAAGGCCTAGCTAGAATAGTCATCTTCCGCCGTCGATAAATCCATGAAAAGCATGAGCGGCACATGGTAGCCCGCACAGTAGACCACTTGCCCACCAGTAGCAGCTATACCTTCGGAAGGGCGTCCCGGGCATCATTATCATATCTGGAGGGTGCAGGCTCACCGATCAATCCGACTCAGAGATCCTTGCGTTGCTCCAGTATCGGAAGGTTCGTATTGTACTGCAAGGAATCCGAGGCCTAGCCCGGGAGGGGGCGGTAGGAAATGTGGCAATGGAAAATGGGCAAATCAGCATGGCATATTAAGAACCCTACTAGTCAGCTCCTCTCTAATAGACTTTCCTGGGGTGCTGTCAAGACGCAGGCAAAGAGCTTTTGTCCAATTACTCGACACCATGGCCCTTCTTTGGTCTGCGCTCTTGAGTTTAAGGCCGGAGCCGACAACGGTCTCAAAGCATCTCCAAACGGTTTTGAGGAACTCGGGGCGAGGTAACTGACCTAGGAACTTGGACAGCACGCCAGCCATTTAAGGTGTCGACGTGGGACATCGATGCCCTCCGAGTGAACTATGCATGTTTGACCGACGCCACGTGTTCGACATTCACTTTCACCCGGTATGGCAGCCACTGCGAGGTCCAGATCTTAGCCCATCTCTACTGAAGTTCCCGAGGAGCCTATTTCGAACATACTTTAACAAGCTGGGGCAAGTTATCCCCAGTGATCTACCGGGCATGGTCACACTCGATTCCCATAGTCCCAGCTCCATGAGGGAGAAGCAGGCCAAAATAGAGGCCCATAGCTGCGACGCTATTGGCGATTGCATTTTTGACGTGTATCATGCGTGGAAAGTGGTTCCGTTAGGCCGTGTGCATGATTCGAGCGAGACAGCTCGCAGTGGGGAGACGAGGGAAGCGGTCAGATAGATCCAGGCTCAAACGGTTGACGAGTCATATTCTGTTAGAGAGAACACGGCAGCCCCACCCCCCCAGATGCTCAAATGGCTTGACATTGAGCGGACTTCCCGAGTTGAAGGCTCCGAGCGAGCTGGGGGAGGCCCAAAGCGCAGATGAACGAGTCGCACAGCCGTGAGCATGTACCACCAAGCATGGTCCCAAATCTCGGTGCAGATCGCGCGGTATCCTTGATTGAAATCTTAGGCAAAAGAGCGGCAGCGTGACACAGAGGCGGCGAAACGTAACACCCGCGGGCGGGAAAACTGCTGTTCCTGAGAGGTGGAAGACAATAGCGACCCTGGTAAAGTGATGGGAGAGACCCGGGAATGTGGTCAGAAACGGGAGGCGACATGGACATTTCCCGCGACTGGGAACTGCATGCAACCCGTCAGCGATTGAAGGAGCTTGGACAACAGGGAGATTTGGTCATGAGGGAGCAACAGAGCGAGGAAGGTGGAAGACGCCTCAACTTGGGGTTGCTGCCACATGGTTGCCTGGAAGCAAGGTGAAGGGCGAAACAGCCGACACTGGACAGCTGAGGGCTGCAAGCTGCGAGGTTGCCGGTGGACCGACAGGAGACAAGAGCGCGGCAGCCATGAGGATGCATGTTATTTTGGTCATCGAGTCCTTTCGGAGGACGCAGACGGACGCAAGAATATGGGGACAAGGGGACCAGATCTTGGTTGGTACGTAATGGCAATAACCCCAGGCTCGTATCAGCACGGAGTCACTAGCTAGATATTTGAGTGGGGGAGGAGAAGTACTAGCTCATAAGCGAAAGGTGTAAACTGAGGGCGCTTCATGGAATCATGGCCGACCATGGGAACCTGGGAACCTGGGAACCTGGCGACTGGGAATCATGGTGGTGAGGGGATGAAATGGGATTAGGGTACTTCGCCTATGTACTGTAGGCACCCAGTAGGTAGCCACCCAAAAGCACCCAGTAATAGCAGTTACCCAGTCGCCAATTCTCAGATCCTGGAACCCTGTCCAACTTCTGACCTCACCACGCACCTACACGCCCTTTCCTTGCCTCGTGTGCTTGGCCTTGTACGGCTTTGCCTTGGGTAGGAACACTGCTTGCACTATCGGTGAGTGAATGCAACAACAGCTCTATGTCTGGAAGAGACCTTCGATGTCCAGCCGCAGACGCACCTCGAGATTGTGTGAAAAGACCACTCCTACTATGGTCGACAATCCAACCACCCTTGCTTGAGAGAGCGAGAGAGAGCGAGAGAGAGCGAGAGAGAGCGAGAGAGAGCGAGAGAGAGGGAAACCATGTCCACCACGATTGAGCCTCACAAAAGAGCAAGGGAACACACCGCAATCAGGCTGGTAGGCCGAGTCTCAAAGTGCCTCCCGCCTCTCCTCGACCAGGCAGCTGCAATGCCTCCCCCCTGCTCACCCTTCGCTCAACACGGAGCAAGCAAGTACCATCTAACCTGAGCAGCCTCTCCTGTCACCCAACTGCTGCCCCGCCCACTTTTGCTCTCTGATACTGCTCCTCCCTTACCTCATGGAGGAATATGGCCAATAAGGTCAGCTTGGTTTCCCCTGTTCAGCTCAATACTCCCGAACAAGATGCTCTTCTCAATCCACCACACCCTACCATGTGCGTCCTTCGCCCGCTTCAGCCCCCTTGCGGCGCCGTTTCTCCTCCTGTGCGTCACATACTCCCGTCCACAGGGCCAGCCAGCCCTATCTCTCTTCCCACAGTGTCCTGGCCATTGAACCATTCTGGTCGAATATGGCAAAGTGGACTCTTCCGAGGCCACCACCAGATATCACTTACCCTTTGCTTCTTGGTGAGTGCGGAAATTTGATTCGTCCTTTGTGCGCCATGTGCAAATCACACCGTCCGCAGCCAGTCCGTCTGCATCTCAATCAAACCCCGGTGCGTCTTTTCCATCTGCCAGATCGACAACGATCTTGCTGGGACCAGGATTGGGAACATCCATAATGGAGACTTCCACGCTCCATGACCCTGGTCAGTCCGTGCTGCCCTCTTAACTGTTCCACCATGGACACTACCTGGGAACTGTACACCCATTCACATGGTCGGCCTCTAGACCACCTTTCTCAGAGCGGTTATCTCTGCTCCACCACGCCGCCACTACACCCGATCACTCAAGAGGCCCCAGGTGTCCCCAGGACAGAAACGCTGCTGCTATATTTCGAAGAGGGTCCAGCACTTTTCAACCCTCGACCTCGATTCTCATTTCATTCCACTCGCGGATTGCAACTCCTCCAAGGCTTCCATGCAGTGTGGGCAGCCTTCAGGCTAATCTTCTTTCGCATCGACAAGAGGGCTACTGTCGTTTCGCTTCTTGCCCTATCCTCTTGAACCTACTTGTCTGGTCAGTATGTTCTCAATGTCCACATTGTCTTGAAGGTCATTTCCCTACGTTGTGCAGCAATGCCACTCAGGCTTCGCAACAAGGCCCTGTCATCGCTGTCATGGATACATTTGACACTGGTCTTCTGAGGTCTGCAGCGTTGGCATTTCGGTAATGCACCACCTCTGTCCATTCGTTGTCCTCCTCTGATGGCCTTCTGGTAGCACATGAGCCCGTGGATGTAGAGCAGGATATCCTGGCCTGACATTGTCGACTGCCACATATCCTCATTCTTCAACACAAGGGTCGCTCGTGTGTCGATGAAATTTTATTTCTCCTTCGATTGCTCTCATGGATCCCTACGCTTCTTATGTCTGTCCTTCTAACTTTGGGGCAACCAGAATACAGCGCTCGAATCCTCCGATCGACGAGTCTAAACTCCTTCTTTCACAACAGCAGCAACAGTTGCCGCCGTTTCGAGAGGTTGGTCCGATGAAACACCCTTCGACAAGCTTTTGCTAACGCCTATCAGCTCCTGGGATCCAACGTACAACCCTCCGTCGACCCTATAACAGCGAGTGAATCTAGATCAGTCGCTCAAGCGGAGAATATGACAAGAAGAACCTTCCAACCATCATCCAGGCCGTTAAAAATCGAGCCGCCATCGCCCGAACGATCGCAGAATGGAAACGGCGTCGAGTCTTTCGACAATATGTCTGCTCAAAGCAGCGACTCGGCGTACAATGCTCCCCGTCACCACAGGCAGAACTCGTCCTGGAATCCGCCTTCCCAATATACTGAGCTCGTCAGTCCGTATGGCACCCAAGAGCGTCCTCCGTGCACCATCCAGACCCAATTCCCACCTTCCAGGGTGAGCCCCTGTTTACCGTCAATTAGAGATTTCGACCGGTTGAATGCATACAGCCCTTCCTTTTCAACAACAGGCTCATATGGATATGGTGGCTCCGGAGGGCCTCCCCCGAGTCACGAGGGCTACCATTTCAAGACGGAAACGTCCTCTTATTATGACCCACCTCACCGATATGGACAGAGTTATCCACAGACGAACAGACCCAATGCTCCGCAGATGGAGTATTCAAGGTATCCGCCCTCACTTTATGAGTATCGTGGCGGTGTCACATATCCCTCGCCTTATGCCGGTGATTATCTTCCCTCGCCGACAGGGTCCCATCATCCTGTCTCGCCAACAGTGTCAAATGAAGGATGTGGACTTCCGGGCAGGAGGCGGAGGGGCAACTTGCCAAAGCCTATTACAGACTATTTGCGACAATGGTTTCTGGCCCACCTGGAACATCCGTATCCGACGGAAGAGGACAAGCAACAGTTTGCTCAAACGACGGGTCTGACTATTGCTCAGGTACTATTTTCCTCCATGTGTGGAGAAGCAGGGACTGACCTTCGTTTTTGTTTAGATCAGCAACTGGTTCATTAATGCCAGAAGACGCCATCTCCCCGCGCTGCGTCATCAGGTCCGGGAGCGAGCGTCACAAGCATCGGCAGCTGAATATGAATCAGACCAGGCGCGGCGTTAGGACCCAATGACTGATGCAGCCAGCCATGAGTCTCGTGCGGACTTTTGCAGGTGGAAAGGTGAAAAGTGGGTGGCTTTGGGGATGGTCAGCAGAATGATTTGCCAGCGGAGAGCTCTGGCTCTGAAAAGTACGGATTTGTCTTTTCCTGCATCTCGGGCACTCAACATCAGCCGGTCCACTCCTTTTTGGCATTGTTGGATAACTCGTTGAGAAAGCATTGGCCGTTTGTGGTGGGGAATATCATTTTCCTACGTCAAACGAATAGGTACCTAGTCCATGCGAGGAGTGAGTCGGTATTTCATGCAGGTAACCGGTGGCAGGCGGTCCTAATGGCACAAATTGACTGACTGATTGTATGAAATGGACCTTTTTCACCCGGAATCGATACTATGCTGTTCCTCATTTCCGTAAGGCACTGTTTATCTTGGAAAACTGTCTCGAGGTTGCAACTACGATACACAGGAGGATGTATAGGGAGCTGTTCATTGGGCCATGGATCCCATGAGGTCGGTTTTTGACCAAGAACCCCAGCAGCTTATACAGTAGGTACAAGACATGCATGTCATCTTGCACCTCTCAAATAACCTGACAACAGGGGCATTTGCAGATCTCGAGTCACCGCCATCAAGTGTCAGATTCTTTTTTACAGTGCAATATACTCCCTGCAGCTGCTTTCACATTGCGGACATTTCCCACCGCCCTTTAGCTTTGGAGGTATATTTGTATGTCAGACAATTCGAACGGCCAAGAGTTGTCCAATGGGGTTGCTACAGAGCATATGCGCAGGCCCTGATAGACACCTACTGCACCATTCTGATGAGGGAAGTCGCGGCGAAAGCGGTGTGGCGGCTTTTCGAGCTTTACCTGTGAGAAATGCTGAAGGGAGCTTACGATTCATATATGTATGGATGCTGCATGGTGTACTCGGTACGTCCGGCAGACAAAAGATCCCTCATCGTCTCGCGTTCCCCTGCAGACCAAGCTCTCCTAGCCCACGTGCTTGAACCTCTGAAAAGGATCGGGGAACGGTCGGAATTGACTCAGCCATGCTGTATGCACTTGCGAATCCTCCTTTTCCGAGTCCTCCGTAACAGATTGTTGACTGATTGATTGACTGACGTTTATGACAAAGATCCTGACACACGAGGCTGTACTATATCCAAGTGTCCACATGCATAGTACCTCTTGGTGGATTGTCAGTGGAGGATGACCAAGCCAGTAGTAAACACCTGCGCGAATTATCTGATCAATAGTTCGCAAAGAGATGGGAAGATAAGATTAGATGACGCGGAGAGTATGAATTGGAAGACTGGTACTGGTAGGTACTGCTAGGCAGAGACCACCTGGCACATTTCGCGCACTGCGGCGGGGAACAAGGGAACGCCATTGTAGTGTCGATGGTACCAGAATTTGGGTCATGGTGTCGCCGTGATCGGAGCCGATAGGGACCTTCATCCTGTCCTGTGGTCGCATCAGCACCACCACGAACTCCACATTCGTGGATTGCAGACAGGAGAAAGAGAGTCTGTACCGAGTACAAGGGCAATGCCCAGACTCGGTTGACAGCCGAGGGAGCCCGATAATCAGACTCATGGAAATTAATCATATCTTATCGTATCAATCTCCTGTCAGATTGTGGATGGCATGTGGGACAACTTGAAGTCTCTAGAAAGCACGGACGGATATCCAGTAATAACAAGTTCAGCAAGTTCGTCCAGTCCCGAAGTCGCAAGCAACGACTAGTCGGTACGAAGTACGGCGGGAGAGGGTCTTGACTGCGAAGGGATAGCCGTTCCCAATTGCCTGTTTAGTGGAAAAGGATTGACCCGTCGTCGACAAGCCGGGAATCGGCGCGGGGCACGGTTGACGTTCGAAAGATCGGCTTTTTCCACCCTTTTTTGCCTGCCGCGGGAATGCGCAGTCGTGGCATGACAACTCATCGGACAAGTCCCTGGCAACGTACGAAGGAGTACCAATGTGGCAATCATAGATCCCAACGGATTCCCGGTATCGAGTATGGAGTGCGTAGAAAGGGGAAAGTTGAATTGGTCGTGGAGTGACTTTGTCTCATTATTGATCGTCTTACTCGGTCCAAGCAGAAGAAAAGAAAGAAACCGGTGCCCACGCGGAAAAGGCCAAGTGAGCCGAATCAACTCTACTTGCAATAAGGAACCTGGAACCACTTAATTAGTGAGCATTTTCGTACATCCTTTGCAACGTGCCGATTTAACCCTCGCCAGGGACCAGAAACCGGAAGCCAGAAGCCAGCAGCCAACAGACACCCTTCCCTTCTCATTCCCATCAAAAGATCTCCCACTCCCCATCCGTTCCCCCAATTTCCATCCACCACCTTTTTTCCCTTCAGCTTCTTCCACATCATCATCCTACTTTTGTGCTCGTCTCTCGTTTCCTCGAATTCAAGCCATTGCTCCCCGAGTCGTTATTGTTGAAATGTTCAACAGCCCCTCCCGCTAATCTGTCCTGCCGCCACTGCTTCCGACAAAGCCTTCGAGTCAAGCTGTCTGGACGCGTTGTTAGTCGAGGGCTGTTCCTGGCCTTCGCCGCTGTCCCGAGGACTGATTCCGCACCTTACATCATCCACTCAGCTGCCCGTGAGTTCTCAGCCCACCAGCCCACACAACCCGCTTTCAGCCGTACTCAGCAATGCCATAATGCTGTCAAATCCCTTAGTTGACTGCCGTCCATGACTGCTGTATTATTATACAACAGCTGAATGCCCCTTCACGCCACGAAAGTCTTCAAAATACTGACCTGTCGCTGTCTCTAGGTGCTTTTCACACCATTCCTATCCGTCCCAAGATGTCAGCCACCATGGCCTCGGGGCACCCATTGCCTCTCACGGCCCATTCACACCCTGATAATCCTGTTCCCGAAGAACCTATGACTTCGAGAAAACTCTCAATCTCCGCATCGCAGCTTTCAACCGTTCCCTCCAGTTCCTACTCCGACAGTGCCTCGAGCGTAGACACAGAACCCACAACGCCCACCACCGAGAACCTTTCAGATGTGCCCTTCGATGATTTGAACGGCCAACCCAGTCAAAATCCGCAGGGCAAGAAGAGACGGGCTTCAACGCTATTGGTCTCTCAAGATTCTGAAGATGCGCGGCTGTTTCTGGGTGAGAGGGGTGCTTCTACCGCCATGATTCAGAAGGCATGCTGTGGCGGAGGTTGCTGCATGCTGCAAGAGCTGAGAACAAAGAGACCCCGCCCAGGTCAGACCCCTCTCAAGATCCCTCAAAACCCAGCCTACCAGAGCTTGAAGATCAACCTGGGCCATCTGAGCTTGGACAGCGAACTCTCGGGCATCGTCGAGGTACCTCCCAAAACAGTGTCGTTCGAGTCCTTGTCGAGTTCGCCCTCCCGGACCTATGCAGAGCCCCAAAGACAGCAAAAGCCAGAAGTTCTGAAGCATCCTCCCAATTTCGTCACTCCGCACCCGCCTTATGAGGTATTTTCAGCACCTCTCTTTCACGCCCGCGAGTTGACGAAGCCTGGTGCGGAGAAAAGGACATACCACTTCGACATTGACGTGACTGATTATCCCAAGGAAAGTGGAGATGTTGATTTCGTCGTAGGAGGTGCCATCGGCGTGTGCGCCCCCAACCCGCCAGATATGGTTGACCAGATCTTTGATCTGCTGGGCGTCCCAAGTTTTGTGCGCGACAAGCCGATACTACTGAAGACGACCACGGGACGGTGGCCCACGATCTGGGGAGAAGAGGAGGCCCGAGAATTGGTCACCACCCGAAGAGAGCTTCTAACATGGTGTTCAGACATTCAGAGCTATCCTCCCACCAAAGGGCTCTTCCGGCTCTTAGCCGAGCACGCAGAAGACGAAAACGAAAAGATCATTCTGATGTACTTGTCTTCAGCTCAAGGCCAGGCAGCGTTTTGCGACCTCCGGACAGGCCCTTACATCACTCTTCCACAACTTCTCAGCTCTTTCCCCTCCTCCAGACCTCCCCTCGATCATATCCTGTCTGTCCTCAACCAGCTCATGCCTCGATTCTACTCCTTGTCTCAGGATCCAACCATATCTTGCCAGCGGGACGGTACCCAATGTCGGCGTTTGATCGAAATTGCGGTGACGGTCCACGAAGCGGATGACTACGCTACTGGCAAGCGAACGGGCGTCGGATCGGGATTTTTGGAGAGACTGGCCAAGCAGGTCATCCAGGCTGAGCAGGAGGGGAAAAACCCTCGTGATTTGGATTTGCGAGTCCCCATGTTCCGGGGCCTTATGGCCAACCCTCTGGCCCGTGAATTTGTCACCGATGGACCTATGCTTCTGATTGGAGCTGGGGTCGGCATCGCTCCGTTCCGAGGATTTGTCCACCGTCGATTGAAGTCAGCCAATTGCGCAAATAAAGTCTGGGTGCTCCAGGGAGTGCGGGACAGTCTTTTGGACGAGCTTTACTCTGGTGACTGGGGCGTGCATGAAGACAAAGTCAAGAAAGTGGTTCAATCCCGACGAGGGCAGGGGCGTTACGTCCAAGAAGAAGTCCGCGCCCAGGCAGACCTGGTCTGGTTTATCATCAACGCCGTGGACGGAAGGATTTTTGTCTGTGGCAGTTCCAAGGGCATGGGTGAAGGTGTGGAGGCCGCGCTGATAGATGTGGCGATGGCCAAGGGCAAGTTGAACCGCGATGAGGCACAGAGCTTTTGGGATGAGAAGAAGAGCTCGGGCCAGTATATCGCGGAGACTTGGTGAGCGAAATCAGGGGGAACGTTTCGAAATGAACTCCCACCTTGGAGACATGCCGCCCTCGGAAGTAAAGTACGAGACAACAGTATCGGAAACCCGAAAGACATCTGACCCCCGGGGTCTTTTGGCGGGTTATTTACAAAAAACACAGAAATGACTGGGCTGGCCGGACTGTTATGGATTTTCATTTGACTTGACATGAACCGTGGCGCATAGCGAGTGGTGTTTTTGGGTCACAGCGAGAAAAAGGGACACGCAAAACGGTGAACTGTTTCTGGACATGAAGACATTGATGTTTGAGTTGGACGACGCTCCGCAAAAAGACGGGAACCATTGCGTTAGGCCCAGGGTGGTGTTCTCACCACTGTGTTATCTGCAAATACTGCATTATCTCTTGGGCGGACCCTGTTGACTTGTGTTCTGTTCAAACATCAACACAGGGCGTGATGATGAAGTTTCTGTTCTTGGATATACATCTTGCACTCGGTGTGATTATGGCTGCATTACACTTGCTTTCGCGGAATGCTCATACACTTAGATATATGATGGACTGTAAATACGAAATATGAAATATGAAGACGAGGAAGACGAGAATACTTGATCGTGTAGTCGTCACGAATCTAAAACCGCTTTTGCTACATCTAGCTGATGTTCCGCAGAGTCATTCTAATTTTCCTTCTCCCTCAGTATCGCGAATATACCTGTCCTCATGGTGTGGTTGGTCATTGAGGACCAGCATTTGTGACGGGCCAGAAAGGAGCGGCGTCGTCGTATGTATTTATTTTACTTGATATAGCCCAGATCGCGAAATGCCCTGTCCAGGATCTCTCGGACTATCTTATCCTTGCGCACGGTGTATTCCTGCATCGACTCGCCCGCTGCCTCGGACATTGCGGCACACTCACGCTTGACCGTCGCGTAGCGTTGCAGGTCCTCGGGGGTCTTGACCAGCCACTCGCGGAAGATGCGGTGCCTCTCGACCTCCGGGCAATCGGGCCCGAACACGTGGAGGTTGATGGGATAGCTCCCCGGACGGTCCCCTTCGTCGACGAAAAACCGATGCTGATGCCACGCCGGTTCGCGGAAGAGGAACACAAAGCCCGCGCGCTCGAGCGGCTCGACGTACGCGCCTTCGTCCTCGATGTCCCGCACCACCAGGTCCACGTCAATCACGTCCTTGGCCGGCAGGCCGGGGACGCTGGTGGATCCGGCGTGATGCACGGCGACCACCACTGGCACCGCGGTCGGACTTGTCGCGCCCGCGCCCAGCGCGGCCTCGATCCGGGCCTTGGTGTCGAGAAACCGTTGCGGCCACGCCGCGTTGGGCTCGACGATGGACATCTTGAGTTTCGACTTGCGGTGGTTCACCCGCTCCACGGAACTGCCATCGTCAATGTACTCCCTGACAATATCTTCGGGAGAGAGTGGCATTGTTTTTTGGAGTCAAAAGTGGTACGAAATGAGTGTTGACGTGAAATTTTGTGGCAATGTTTGTTGTCCTCCTAATCGCTTTGTCCATTCTCGTTGCCCTCTGCACGTTTTCTTGGCGTCTTCGGCTTTTGAACGACTCGCTCACTGGCATGTTACATATTTGTCGTGTGTTGCACCCCCTATGCAACAGTCAATCTGGTAAAATATCACGCGGACTTCTTCAGAACAATTATTACGAGGACTTTTGTGAGCACAGGTGAGACGAGATGGATTGATTCACGAGCAGGATTTAGAAACGGCGCGGTCAGGATAAGAGCGCCACAAGGCCTGAGCAGTTGAGCCATTGCTTGCGCCGCCAAGCCTCCATGCAGGTGATAAAGGCGAGGCATCAGCGATTCGCCGGCCTGTAACGCTCGGTTATTCTCTGCAGCCGACTGCGGCTGAGCGTGATGATGCGGCCGGGTACCTTCAGGCTGCGCCGAGCTGTCTGTCCATGTCCCAGCCTGACGGCCAGGCTGCAATTGTTTCCAGTCTGCGAGATGCCTCACTCGGCGTGCAGGAGTTCGTCGAGCTCGCCAACGCGGATTGTGAGACGAGATGCTCACCGTCGCCCGGCCGCAGGATGAGATAACTGCCTGGTGGTACTCTGGCAACAATTCAAGGTGAGGACTGTTCTGCCATGTTGCCGGCCGTGTTGTCTTACAGAACGCTTGTAGTTCCGCCAGGATAGCTGCGGACGCATATGCAAGAGCCGTCGAATACTTCGAAAGAGAGCTGGCCGAGACACAGAGCGAAAGAGCATGGATTCGCGGGCAGACGTCGCTTGAGGATGTCAAGATGACAGTTGAGCAGGCCCGGGATGCCTATCAGGATCGATCGGAGCACCATGCCAGAGCTAAGAGGTGGATTGATGCCTTTGTAGGGAATATTGCTCGTTATGGGACCGTGCTGGATACACTTGCCAGTGCTGACCCTCTACATGCTGGGCTTGCTTGGGGAGCTATCAAATTTGTTTTTGCGGTACGCCTCCATGCACGGACGAAAGAGACTATATTGATGTATTCCAGGGAGTGTCGCAATATTCGCAGCATGCAGCAGAGTTTGCAAAGGCCCTCGCCCGGATTGGCGACGTTCTGCCGCGCATTCGTGTGGAACTGGCACTCTACAGCACGCCTCACATGATAGAGGCCGTCGCTCAGTTGTATGCACATGTCCTGCTGTTCCTCCAGAGAGCCGTGACGTGGTACACCTCGAACCGCACCAGACGCATCTTGAAGACTGTCCTCCGACCCTCGCGGCTCCCTATCCAGGAAATCGTTGCAGACATGGAACTCTGTGCTGAGAATGTGAAAATGATTGCCAACACTGCGGGCCGCGCCGAGATCCGGGGCCAGTCGTTCGCCTTGGAGCAACAAACCATGCGTCAACGACAGATCCAGCAACACCTGTTGCGCATGCAGGCCCAGCTGGAAAAAGTGTCCATTTCCACTCAGCAGCATGAGCAGAGCTTGCAACAGCTCATCCAGCATACCATGAACAGCCACGATCTCCTGAAATCCATCAAACTTGACGTGGGTAACTCCACAGCGATACTCGGTGGCATGCAAACTGCTCAAATCATCCAAGTCCTGCGCCCAGCTAAACTGCCTGAAGATATCCTCCGCACTTGTCAATCTTTCTCAAGACGGCGAGCCTCTTGGCAGCAGAACGACCGAGCCACGACGGTGATGATCAGTCGTCTAAAGGAATGGACCCGGCTTCCGACATCGTCCATTTTTACCGTCAAAAGCGGGGCACGGGCATTACAACGTACACTGGATATGGTTGTACAGATGACGACGCTGCTTCAATCGACGTCATATCCTACATTCTGGTGTATCTCTAATCCAAGTGAGCGCAAAGGGACAACAGCCGTCAGTGATGTCCTCCGCAGCTTGATTTTTCAAGCTCTCCGGCAAGATCCATCAATTCCTTCACGAGATGCGCAGCTATGCGATATTTCCTCCTACCAGCGCCCGCACAGTCTGGACGAATGGGCCAGTATGGCAACATCCGTTCTCTCCAACATACCGCGATGTTTTGTTCTCGTCGCAGTTGAAAATTTGTACCGGCGGGGAGGATACAGTTCGGAGGTACTGGATCAGCTTCAGGCAACATTGACCGAAGTGTTCGAAGGCGCGTCGCGAAATGGTTGTATAATGAAGCTTCTAATAGTCACTTCCAGCAGCTCCACAGCCGCGACTTCCCAGTCCCGGAACTATGGTCAAATCGTGGTGACTATGAGTGCCCCTGTGCCTGCCGCTAGGCGATTACCAGTTTCCCGAGCACATAACACTGCTCTGGGACGTGCAAGATCTATTGTCCGATCCAGGTAACCAAGGCTGACAGCAGGGTAATCTATATATTCACTCGCTGCAAGTCGGATGTCGCTGCCACAAATGGAAAGTTGATCCCTTCCCTTGGACTTCCACAATGACGCGCTGGGGGAAGAGTTTTCAGGTCTATTCTTTGTAAACCATGTACAGCGAGATGATTGTTGCGGAAGGGCCATTTGGGTTTGAAATGGAAAGAGGTACCCTGCTTAATTCAATTGGTTTGAGAGCTGGTCTTGGAATCGCTCTTTGCCTGAGCCCTACCGTCAGAAATGCATACAAGGCAGGAGTTTGTCGAATGGTGTATTTGAACTACTGCAAGGTTTCAACAAAGTAGTGGAAATGGCGAGCTCAAAGCTGGCAACCGATGCGCTGAGGAGCTGGCACATTATACCGACCTTTCCCATTCGGATGTGCATCTCAAGGCGGCTGTGCTCACTGGTGCCTGCTCAAGCTTGCCCACCCACCTCCCTCGAGCCTTCCAACAACATCTTTTCTACCAGCCGTCATTCCACGAAGGCTTAATCATTTTCTCTAGGACGCTACTGATAGTCTTTCAAACTACCTAGGTATATACGACTTAACGAGCCTGCACGGCGCAAGATAAGTGCACTTTTCCCGGACTGGGCCGACTGGCGGGACTGGCTATCTCCCTCCCTATTTTGTTGAACAGCCCTGTATTGTCTTGAGTCCGTTCTCAAGGAAAATAAATACGCGCTGCACATACATTGCTGGTTTCTGGCGTTGCGTCTAGGTATCATGGACCCAAGAATCTCATCGACCAGAACCAATCCACTCCTCGGACTTGCTGCTCAACATCTCGGGAACCGTCCGCTGACAGCATTCGAAGATTTACACATGCGGCGAAATATTAGGCCCGAGCTCGCCCATTTACAGTCGCCTCTTCAAAATCTGCAACCAGAGCTTTCTCGGCTCGGCTCCCCTGCACAGCGCCTTGAAGCGCTTGATCCTAGGGTCAGCCGTTCGGTCGTTCAGCCTCTTGTGGATACGTCCTCTCTCCCGCATAATTTGTTGCAAGTGAGCCAGGCAGAGGAGGACGATGCTCATTTCCCAGAAAACCAACGATCGGATATTCGAGATTGGCAATGGGATGACTCGAGCAGTGATGACTATAACGGCAAGAAGGAGAGCGTGCGGACCGTACGGGTCAGGAGCAGTGGGAAAAGTCGACCTGCTGCCATGAACTGCCCACAAGTGCCTAGCCACCGCCCTCATAGTGACTATATTATGCACCACGACCAGTCACCTCTATACGACTATACGTTGTCAATGCGGACCGAGATTTGGGACGATCCCAATGACTCAAACTCCGTCCTGATACGAAGAAACCCTTTTTATCACGAGAAAAAATCCCAAGATGAACTTTTTTTTGTTACCGAAAATTTCGACATCAGAGGCGCGATGCTGAAGCCATTCCCATCGTCTCCCACTAAATTCGGTCATCTCACCTACACGATCTCAGAAGATCGATCGGGTGATTCAGGTTCAGTCATGCGACAGCTTCTTTCAGCGTTGCAAAGCCAGCGAGGTGCAAGACTTGTGCAGATTGTAGGCGTCGGTCATGACGTTGCACGTGCAATGCGTGGAATGCTGCGAACGACGAATTTCAACTACTTTGACTGTGAATATGAGGAAAATTTCTATTTTGAAGGCAGATTTGCAAGGGTTGTATACACAAAGCCAATTACTGAAGGGTGGACCAGTTTTCCGGAATCTTTAGTGTGTGAAAAAGCTTTAGAGCAACTAGGATATCCACACCGGAAGCTTCGAGATGTGAGACCCTCGACAAATTCCTTACGAATGCTCACTAACCAGGAGGTTTACAGGGAAGAGTGGAGGTGCCACGATGCTTCTCACTATGCCATATTGAAGAAATAGTGGCCTTGTCAAAGATATACACTGGTTTGACGGACTCCAACGAAGCAGCCGAGATGGCCGTGGAAACACACCAAGCCTGGCCATCTATTCACTCATTTGCCAGCGCGAAGACAGAAATCCCCTCGAAAGCTATACACCACCAAGCTTTGGTAGATCTAGGTATTTCATGGCGGCAGCAGGTACGTTCTTCTTGTCAGATCATCTCCCCCAGTATCTTGTTCTGAAGACCTTCCAGAACTCTATGACAACCATTGTCGACAGACCTTTGTCCATTCAAGAGCTCATTGAGATTTTCCAACGATCCACTGCAATTCGAGGGTGCGAAGGGAGCTATTCGAGCGAACCTACCTCATAGTTGAAGCGGATCATAGATAACCTAGCTCGAGTCGGAGGCGAAAAGGCGGTAAATGATGGATCTATCGAAGGGGGAAGCTGCTGCGCCGCATTGAAATTAGTTCTTTACCAAGTCTCAGGCCCTGCCTCCCACAATGATTCTCAAGAATTGGTGGAATGGCCATAATTTACGAAGCTGAGGTTGAAATCTGATTGTGACGGCAATGAGGCGCCGTCACAAACACTTCCGGTCGACTCTGGCCTCTACAACTGGCTAGTTTGGCGCCGTGTGCATGACCAACAACTGCTGTGCGCCAAAATGGCGAATCATCGTCTATTGCGATCCTTCAGGAGTGTTAGCGACGACTGATCAATCTGTGGCTCATGCGACAACTTGTGCACCTGGAAACCTCTGCCTCGTTCAGAATCACATCACGCCCTCACACTCAGGAATTCTGCAAAGTCGCCTTATAGTTCGTCTTACACTAGTACCAACTGATCCAAGTTCCGGAACTCTGGAATTTGGCAATTGGTGCGTGGTCATCGTCCTATCGCAACCTTGAAGCAAGCGTCAGCCTTACTTCACTCGAGTTCATTGCAATACATTGTTCCTCGGCGATTTCCAGAACGGGGGCGAAAGGGCTTTATAGTACTACGCTTGAGCGGCGCACTATCTCACTACCCTGTCGAAAAGGCATGTCGCGCTCTCAAGAGACATCGGAGAGCCGCAAACCACCCGATGAGATTGGTGACAAGTCCCAGAACCAAAAAGATGCCTGCGAAGATTCATCTCTCGATCGGGAATGCCCTATCATCCACCGTGTCTACTGCACGCACCCCAACGTTGATGGCGAGGACCACAGTGAGCACCCAGATTCTGCAGACTTCCTGGACTCGCCTCGACTTTATAAAAACGATCATCGAGCTTCAGCCTTACGCGGTCGGCACCAGCTTCCGCAAGGACAGCAGCCGGATGCAAGAAACCCCGTCTTGGTAGTCAGAGGCTATGACTGTACCGCCTATCACAAAACGATTAGAGGGTCTTTCGGCGACGTTCCTTCGAGTCTCGAGTCTCGTATCTCGAGCAGAGTCAGACCCTATGCCTGTGTCCTCGCGGAAACCGCATCCTGCGCGGAGGCGACCTCGGAGCAGATAACCATTTCAATGGGATTGTCGACTGCGCTGAGGGAATACACAAAAGAGTGTAAACCACCCATGGGTCATTGGGACCCTCATCGAGATGTCTATGCACCGTATGACTATTTTTACCATTTCCGCCACGAGCTGCGCGATCGATGTGCTCCTAGCTTACCACAGCCTGAAAGAGGACAGCTACTTCTACTTCTCAACTGCATTGACAAGATTCAAGGCTCCAAATTCGACGAAATCGACCGGGATTTCGCCTGCGGCAAGGTCCATCGAGATACTTTCAGCAAGCTCTTCGCCCCCAACGAGCTCATTGTGAACATTGAGGAAGATCACTCGCGGGCTTATATTGCAGAGACTATCACGATAACCAAGCGCACTATCACCCTCGACTGCTGGACTTGGATCTTCGACGGCAGTTTCAAGAAGCATGACTCTACCATAACTGTCCCGTGGCCAGTGACGAACCCGGAAGAGGTGCAAATAAGCAGCCTCTCCACCTTCCCGCTGCGACTGGACAAGACAGGTCTTCGGGAGAGGCTGGTGCAACGCGGTCGGAAATTCTGGAGTTGTCGGAACAGAAGGCTCGTGAGCTACAACGCACCATTCCCGACCATCTTCGAGCTGCAAGTCACAAACCCAAAGTATATGGTCGACTACAAGACCTACCGAGAGATTCATCCTTCCCAATTTGAAGTCCCTTTAGCAAGCGAGAGGGAAATGTTAGAGCGGGGTGTGACGATGGATGCAGAAGAGCCTCCCAACGACGACTTTTCCCTTCTCTTGCCTGACACAATTGTTGGCTACGCCTTCCATGACAAGAAATGGAGAAGCCTCTACGTTGAGCATATCGAAGAGGTACGTTGGAACGAAGAGGCCTTCAGTCGGCTCGTCTTGAAGTCGAACAAAAAGGACACCATCAAAGCCCTTGTGAGCATTCACTTGACCACCGTGAAGAACGTCGACTTCGTGGAAAACAAGGGAAACGGCTTGATCATGCTCCTCCACGGATCGCCCGGTACCGGCAAGACCTTGACAGCGGAGTCTGTGGCTGAAGTTGCGAAGAAGCCCTTGTACCGAGTAACTTGTGGCGACGTTGGTACGTCCGCCGAAACGGTGGAAAAATACCTCGAGTCTGTCCTGCTCTTGGGTAGTATCTGGGAATGCGTTGTGCTGCTCGACGAGGCGGATGTGTTTCTCGAGGAGAGGCAAGTCACGGATCTTGCACGGAACGCTCTGGTATCGGTATTCCTGCGTGTCTTGGAGGTAAGGTCTAAAACATTTTCCCAACCCTTTCTAGTATATACGGACGCCCTGACCAGTGTACTGTAGTACTACGACGGCATCTTGATCCTGACCACCAACCGCGTGGGCACATTCGACGAAGCGTTCAAATCCCGCGTCCAACTCGCCATCCACTACCCGGCGCTGAACAGCGAGGACCGCTACGAGATCTGGTGCAACTTCATCGAGGCTCTGAAGGAGAAGAAAGTGTCCATGCTGTACGAGGAGCTCCGGCGCAAGGCTCTCGTCATGGCCCGCCGCCGCTTCAATGGCCGGCAGATTCGCAACTGTCTCTGGACGGCGACCCAGGTGGCCAAGTACAGGAACGAGCCGCTGGGGTACAGCCACATTGAGCAGGTCATGGATATATCGCAGGAGTTTGAGGATTACTTGGAGAAGACGCGCGGGCTTACGGACGAGGAGAATGCCCAGGAGAAGGGTGTCAGGGCTTTTGACCCCGAGGTCAACGGCGATTGAGTTGGATTGGTGTCCGAATGGGGACAATCCCACCCGGCGAGCATGATGGCAAGCATACCTAGGTATTTATTTTTGGTGGATGCTCAATTCATGATGGTGCTATTACGCGGTGCAAGCTGGGAAGCCGTAATCAGTGGCGTTAAGGATATCATATATGTGGCAGGAGAGAATCTATAAATGTCAATTCATACATGTATACTGTTGGACGTTTCCGCCCTATACCGTGTATAGACTCCTTGATTGACGAAACAGAACCCGTGGCACCTGTACCCCTAACCCATGACTTTCCTCTCTATTTCCTTCCCCCCCATTCTGAGGCTTGTTATACATATGCTGTGTCGTTGACTTATAGAACGAACGGTTTGAAATTTTCCAGCTTTGGTTTCGTCCGCACTCGCTGGAGCTCCAGTCAGTTGGCGACCGACTTCTTCAGCTGCAAGAAGATGCGATTCCATTTGGCCGCGAGGGCATGCTTCGCCGCAACATGGATGGTCGTCGGGTCTGCGAGGCTTTTGAGGGCGTGTTGTCTCATCGGGGGTAGGCGCTGTTGAGTCGGCGCAAAGAGCCGAATCGGATGCTGTGGCATTGGAGTGCGGAGGCTGAGAGCTGCTTCTTGGAGGATGGCAAATGTTGCCGTCGTGCTCAGAAAAGTTTTGGGCAGATGGAAGAGTTGGCTGGTTGGTCCTGGCGCCATGCTGTGGTGCTGTGGAAATGGAAGCGCTCCTCGGCGCCCATGCGGTGGCAGATCCGCTGGGAGGGGGGGGAATTTGAGGTTTGTTTTGGTTGTGTTTTGTCAAGAGTGGGTGGGTGTGTTTGGTTTCTCTTTAGCCTCTTGGTCCTCGGAGGACGTCTAGGTACAAGTTTGCCAGATCCCAGTCCGGCGAGGCATCGCTCGTGTCTTTATCTTTTCCATAAAGTTTCGTGCGTCGAATCAGGGACCGAGCATTTTCAACGCTGTAGATCGAGGGCACTCCGCTGCCATCGGTGACCGAGTCGAGAAACCCACGTAACAGGGTCTCGTCTTCTTTGCTCACACCTTTTGCAGTGACGTCTTTCAGGGCAGCAGCATCATCGAGAAGACCTTGACTGGCACTGCGTGTGGCGTCAAGCTGGGGCTGCTCAATGAAAGAGACCTCGACGACCATGCCTCTGAGGTTGGAACCCGTTTGGGTCTGGCGAGAAGGGGTCTTTAAATCTCCGATGCGGATCACCCACTGGCCATTTTCCAGGGACAGGGCCGTGCCGCTATCGACAATCATGGACTGTCGGTGGGCCCATTGTGGTTGGAATTTCGTCCCGATGAGTTGGGTGAATGGGTCGGCGGAGCTCGAGGGGACTGTCACTACGGTAAATGTTGTCGGCTGATCCGTCGGCTGAGATTTGTCCTTTGGTGGACTTGTGGCGACATAGGTCTTGAAAGGCGTGTGCGACAGAGTCAGGATACTGGCCGACTTACGCTGAGATGTGTCGGAGCCGGGGAGCAGCGAGGAGGTGTCGACGAATAGGCGGTAGTCGAGGTGGAAAGACGGCAGAGGTTCGGCAGGAAAGGAGCGCGAGATGTGAGAGATCAGGGCTGAAGATGGCGACGACTGTCCTGGAGCGATGGGCAGGATGAAGACTCCTGTCAATGCCATGTTGAGGTCGGAGAGTGCTTTGTGCTGTTGATGTAGTATATATGCGTATATACCTGGGTGAGTATGTACGGGAGGATCCCGAGGTCTTTTATGAGCCCCAAAACGGGCAGTTGATTGTTGGGTGACACACTACCGAGTAGTAGAGTGCGAGATCCGAGTCTAGGCATAGACACTAGGTACCTTAGGTCCTTAGTGGCAGAGTTTAAGCTTAAATCTTAACGGCATCTTAAAATCTCGTGGGGGCCGTCGAGCCGTTTCCTGTTCGACTCCAGGAACCCAAAGGCGCCCCCCTTGAAACTCCAGATTTGGGGGAATGTTACTATTTGCGGATCTTAATTTCTCTCCCCCTTCACGTCAGACTACAAACGACCAGATGGACCTCATCACTTCCTGTTCAACATTTGCACCAAGATGATTCTGATACGGCGACTCTGGCTGTTGCCAGCGTTCTTCCTGGCTGGTATTATCTATTACATGTACCTCTGGCCCAGCGATCCTACCGCAGTCCCCTTCCCACCATCGAGCCACAAGACCAATCTACACTGGACCAAACGGCCCGAGCGATATCCTCTTGCAGGTTATCGAGAGTTTCCTACGGGCCCTCTCGAGAAAATCCCCAAGATCCAGTTTGACTTCGACGCGCACCCCGAAACTGCGGCTGCGAGGACGACCCGAGAAACAAGAAGAGCTGCGGTCAAAGAAGCATTCGTTCATGCCTGGAATGGATATAAGAAATATGCCTGGGGTCAGGATGAAGTTGCTCCGGTCAGCGGCGCATATCGCTCCAGTTTCGGCGGCTGGGGGGCTACTCTCGTCGACACAATGGACACGCTCCTCCTGATGGGCATGAAGGATGACTTTGACCTCTGCGTCGAGCAAGTCAAACGCATCGACTTCACCACCAACGATGTCGACACGCTGAATGTCTTTGAAACTACGATCCGCTACCTCGGTGGCCTCCTCGCCGCGTATGACCTCACCGACGGAAAGTACGGGATTCTGCTCGACAAGTCACGCGAATTGGGCGAGATTCTCTACTCGGCCTTTGACACCCCGACCCATATGCCCATGACGCGGTGGAACTGGAAAAAAACAGCCCTCGGCGGCGAGATCGAGCCTGGTACCAACACGCTGCTGGCGGAAATCGGGAGCTTGACGGTCGAGTTCACGCGGTTGAGCCAGCTGACCGGCGACCTGAAATACTTCGACGCCGTCCAACGCATCGCAGAGGAGATGGAGTGGGCCCAGAACACCACCCGCATCCCCGGGCTGTGGCCAACCATTGTCAACGCAAAGGACATCTCGTGGGACTATAACCATTTTACAATGGGTGGCATGGCCGATTCGACCTATGAATATCTGCCGAAGCAGTACCTGATGCTGGGAGGCCGGGACGAGAAGTACAAGCACATGTACGAAGAGGCCATTGACACTGCAAAGAGGCATCTCTTCTTCCGCCCACTGGTGCCAGGGGGTGACAATATCCTTTTCAGCGGCAACGCGGCCTTGACTTCTCTCGAGACGATCCCCATCGCCAACATTGAGCCGCAGGGTCAACACCTGGCCTGCTTTGTCAGTGGCATGGTTGGCATCGGCGCCAAAATCTTTTCTCGACCCGACGAATTGGACGTCGCTCGTCGACTGATTGATGGCTGTGTCTGGGCTTACAATGCGATGCCGTCCGGCTTGATGCCCGAAACGTTCCACATGATAGCCTGTCAAATTGGCACGATCGATCCATCGCCTGGAAAATGTGACTGGACGGATGACAAGTGGTATGAAGGCGTGTCTAGAAAACACACCTCGAGCCAGGAAAGCGACACAACGATGAGCGCCGTTGAGCGCGGCAAACGACTCGTCCAACAACGTCGTCTGTTCCCGGGCTTCACCGACCACGGCGACAACAGATACATCCTCCGCCCGGAGGCCATCGAGTCCGTCTTCATCATGTACCGCATCACAGGCGACCAAAGATACCAAGATATTGCCTGGAAGATGTTCCAGGCCATCGACAAGGCGACGAGAACGCCCATTGCGCACGCGGCCATCCACGATGTGAGGCACGCAGAGCCCGGGAAAAGTGATCGCATGGAGAGCTTCTGGCTCGCCGAGACGCTCAAGTACTTTTACTTGGTGTTTAGTGAGCCGACATTGGTGGACTTGGATGAATGGGTCCTCAATACGGAGGCGCACCCCTTGAAGCGGCCGACTACGTGATAACTCTTGGATAGCTCCAAGATTGATGCCTCGTCCCGACTCGTGGTCGACTGCACAGACCTGAAGCCTGAGCACCGGTCCCGTCCCGCTCGAAGTAAAGCGGAAAAGTCCTCTCTGTATCGGGCCAGTTCGACGTTTTTGCAACGCACGCTGCTCTCGGCCAGTACGACAATATCATTTAGTCTCAGCACTGCCTCCGCAGCCCACAGTCAAGCTCTGAATTGGTCGGAACAAGACCAGCAGCCAGATGCAGTACTTTGGATCATCTTACATTCTACTTGATGAAATCAAGCACCTGACCGGTATCATGCGACAAACCGACGCTACAGCATCGGATAGAAGGCCACTCTCCAACGACGCTACTTGAAACCAACCAAATGCCACATATACTTTAGGCTCTGATTAATCACTTAGGTAGTCGACTCTGATCCGCGTCCTTTTCTTTCCCAGGGCAGCCTGGCCTCAAAGCCGGAAGGGACGTGCAATCGACAAGTGTGTGGGAAGCAGCAGGTCGGATCAGACTAGACCAGACCACTTGCAGAGACAAGTTTCTTCTACCGACAGATCACACCTGCTATCACTATCTGGATCCAGATAGTGTATTCCCACAGGCTTCTGACTCACACGGTATCTTTCCACCACCTTTTAGGGGATCGGAGGATGCATTTCATCTTCTGCATGACGAAGAGCACCACGGGAGCAAAACATGTACCCCACCGGAAGTCACTTTCTCCTGGTCTCGTTTCTTGGGTTGTATAAACAGGAAGACATTGGTCTCGAGACTCGCTGCCACACATACACACATACATACACAGCCACGGATAGGAAAAGGAATCAAAACACATTAGTTGACCAGCCACATCTCCCTCTCGCCTATCTCCATGGGACGTACTCTCTCTCTCTCTCTGCATTTCCTGCCATTCCATTGCAAACTTCCGTGAACATGACAGAAACAGTGCCTCCTAGTACTGATACATCGTGTCCCCCTTTTTTTCTGCACCTCCCCCAGCAACAAAGAGATAGAAGCTGGCCTAGCCCGTGGATGGAAAGCTTCCCCCGTCTCTCCCCTTGCCGATATTTCACAACATGCCATCCGGTTCTCTTTCAAGACAAGACATGGTAAAAACAAGCATGAGAATTTGTTGCCCTTCGTAGCTCTACCCTTGACTCATTCGCAGCCCCTCTCCTCATTCGCCATCTGCCTCCCCGTCGATATCGATAGTCTGGCAGTCAGTGTCCATTCCGACGACCGCACCGTGAGCCAGGACATCACAGCATCACAATTCGGTCGCGGAGTTCTCGCTCTGCGCCTCGTTGCTCGCACTGGGGCTTCTAGATCCCTGGCACTCCGTTCTCGCCTCGAGCAGCTTCTTGCCTGAGCAGTTCATCCACGTCCTCGTCCAGATTCCTCAAAAGATCATCGCCTCGAGCATTTGTCTGCTGTTGTCCTCCAATTTCGAGGCCGGTCGTCCCACCGAAAGCACCTGCTGCGCCTTGATCTTGACTTTGTGGTGCTTGACCAAACCCTTCCATACCCATCTCGCCCAGGTCAGGAACCTGCTCGTCCCCACCGTGAGATATCTTGCGTCTCTTGGCTGACAAACCATTGACTCCGTGTCCACCACTTGCAGAACGGACGCGCGGCGTTACCGGCGCATTTGGCTGGCTACTCGTGTCGCCGGAGGCGCTGCTGGGTAGGAAAGCTGTATAGTCCGGTGTCGGCGTCGCACCAATGCCGGAGAAATCAGCCAGAGCAGCTGCAACGGCCGGGTTGTTGGGTCGAAAGTTTGCCAGGCCGGGGGAGTCAGGGGCCGCGGGAGCTGGAGCTGGCTGCTCCCACTGTGCGTTATTGGGTGGAGGTTGATCGAACATACCACCGGCCACAAAGTCGCCTTCGTCATCGGTAAGCTCTTCGATCTCGGGACGTTCGGAGAGAAAATGGTTAGCTGGATTTTCGCCGCTGATGTTGTTTCCACCAATTTCGTTGACCGCAGCGTCGGTGCTGCTTGAAGCACCGCCCGTATTGGTGGCACCGAAATGTTCAGACGATGATGCTGCCTCAGCGGAAGATAGTCCGCGAATAATGGCGTCTTCGACCTCTCTCTTCTTTGCTTCAGTGCTAGTCTTCCGACTCTCTAGCGTCAGATACGTCTCCTCATCCTTCGCCAACGCTACCTTGTTTATCTCCAAGATTCGCTCAAGGTCCGCGATCAGAGCCTTTCGAGCCTTGATGCTGGCCGAAACGGATGACTCAGCCGCGGCAAGGGACTTGATGAGGCTAGACAGTCGCGCAGCATGGACGGGCGGGCTGGGTAGCACCGCCTCCGGATCGTTAAGTTTCGTATACTCGTTCTGTGCGTTATCGATGGCAGGCCTGGCGGAGATGGTCTCTTTGGTCACAGTGATCTGTAACGGCGCCAGACTCTCTAGTTCTTTTGGCATGGCGCCCGAGGAAGAGGTGGAGCCGAAGAGAGAGTTCCCCATGAGGGTCTTCTTCCCACCGGATCCCTTTGATTTGTCGACTTCGTCGACTCGCGCATCGATAGCATCCAGAATTGGAACCTCAAAGACATTGCGCGTGCGCCATACCTCGACAACTCGTCGGATCTTGCCCTGGATCTCGGGGGGTGAGGAGCGGTAGGCGGTCTGAATGGCCTCGGCCATCAAAGGGGAAAACGCGTCGGGAAATTCAGCGCGCTTTCGTGCTCGCGCGTTTTGAACAATATCGTTGACCAAGTAGATGAAGTTGAGGCGTTTCGCTGGCGGTGAGTCGCGAAGACGGGTGAGCCAGTAGTTTGCGATGCGGTCTGCATGTCTCCTGGACAACAAGTGTCAGCAGGAGTTCAAGTCCCCAGAATGGCTTTCCATTGGGGGTCTATGGCAACCGGAAGGGGACGTACTTATGAAACATGATCCATTGTGAGACCGAGACGATACTATCTTGTGTCTCGTTGAGGGTCGAGAGCTTGGCCTTGAGGGCCTCATCGGTGTACGACATGGTGGGTGTGTGATGCCCCTGTCTACACCATGCACCAACCGTGGCCGAAGGATGGAGCGCGTGTGGCCGTTCTCTTTGAGCCCTGTGTCTCTTATACGCGCGATTGAAGTTAGGCGCAGGTAGAGGTGAATAGGAGATTCACGACCGGATGGGCTATGCTACAAGCTATGACAGCCCACTGAGCTGGGACTGAAGAAAGGGAGCTCGGCAACGGAGCGGTATAAGTCTGGTCGTTGCTGCCTGATTTTCTGAGCCGCCCTCCTCGAAAAGCCTTCCAAGACACGAATTGCAGAGTTATCTGTTGCTGGTGATGAGTTTAGATGGATTGTGAGGAGAAAGTTGAGATCCAAGTCGATGAAGTGGTTCAATGTTTTTTGGACATTTGAGGTTTCAAATGACAGCCTAAGGCACGTGACACGGTCATTAATAGCGACGAGCAATTTGAGAAGGCGAGTAAGTACTAGAGTACATAGCATTTCCAGGGCTACAGGTACAGAGTACAGTGTTGCGTTGCATAACATCCCTGACGGTAGTCCATCCAGTCCTGCTATAGACTATAAGATCTCGCAAATAACCACTCCGAGTGCCACCGAGCCATCAAGAGTTCGTTCCAGTAATATCTTTTCAGAGCCTTCATTGTAGTGTCCCAACTCTTCATCTGCGGACATAGCATGAACGCGAGCGCCATGAGCTCTTTTCCCTCATCCTCGCTCAATTTGCATTCATCCGTTGCCGTCACAATGATCATCGTCGTCCATACCTGAAAGTCGCTGTCCACGTCTGTCCCAAGCTCAATCATATTCTTGGTCAGTTCTTGTAACCGGTCCCGAAATACTTGGCCCATTCGCCCGTACATCCTTCGAAACCCGGCGGAGTCGGAAGTCGTTGCAATCCAGGACCGTTCAAACACGAGGGCAAGAAGACAAATATGCCGCTCTAGTTTCGGCACGGCTTCCGTAGCCACGACGCGCATGAGCCCAAACTGCTCGCTCCGGCCCCAGACGTGTGGAAGCGCTTCAGGGCGCTCCCCGGACACCCTTGATGCGAGTTGGTATAGGAGTCCAATGGTCTGATTAGAAATCTTGCAACTAAGTGCCAGTTCACGAAAGCCAGCTGGGAGTTTGGTCACATGGTCAGATATCTCGGGAGGGAAAGGATGTTTGGGATATTGGAGAATCAATTCGGGAGTGATGGGCTTCTCTTGGGTCTTTCGTCGTCTTTTTACGGCCATATCGCACATATACTCGGTTCTTCAATTGCTTGTGTTAGCGAAATCCCATGCCCTCGCCTGGGATCAGCCTTACGATGATACCACCAATTTTGTCATTGCGTCAAAATTCCCGCTTTCCAGCCCACCACGCATAGCTACCACTTGCCTGAGACCAGCTCGATGCATTTCCACGTAGTCATCCTCGGCCATGTGGAACTGTAAGGGCAAGCTCAGCTTTGGGACATATGTGTATGGAGAGGACTTACATCGGAGCCGAGCAGAGAGACAATAGCATGTAAGGTGGTATCATCGGCCCAGAGCCGAGGATCGGATATCCGTTGACGAAGCTTCTTCAAGATATTGGCTCGATACTGGAGACACATCTGGCGAAGTCCAGGAAATGGCGTGTAAGAAGGGGGTAACTGGGCGAGAGTATACAGTATGAGACACTCAAACAGGATCTCGGATTGGAGAGACGTAGAAAACCGATATGTCATCAGCCAATTGTCGCCATTTGAGTCAGTGAAGAGTTCCCTGCTCTTGACGGCAACGTCTTGTACATCTGTGAAAATCAGCCTTTTCCTTGAAAACCAAGCCTTAATACTTCGCGGCTTGCTTGGTGCAGCTCCTTTATGGTAGTATCGACGTACATTGATCCACTGCCCATTTCACCAAATACGTGGCTTCGATGGGGTACGATTTGAATGGATCCTCACGCACTCCTCCAAGAGTGTTGGATAAGGGGGCAACCAGGTCATTAGCGTCCGGCCCAGGAGGTGTGCGTGTTTGAGGTCTCCTGTGGTCAAATTTGGCTTTACGCCGCTGCGTAGAATTGACAGCCCGGAAAACCACGGGCTCGAACGAACGGGTTTTCGAGGCCCGCGTCTTTCCCTCGGACCTTTTTCTCTCGGACTTTGTCTGCTGTTTACGTGCTGCAAAGGAGGAGACTTGTTGCTGCTTGCCAGGGTCCTTCAATTGGGAAGGATGGGTATAGGTGACAAACATGACTTATGGAGAGGCTGGTAGGGCGTCGTATGAAATCGTGCTGTTACACACGCAATCAGCGAGGCTGTAGTTTTCGTATAGTGATGTCTGCACAAGGTTGAACATTATCAGCCCGTGGAAGATGTTGCTGCTAGTATAACTCCCTCGAGCGGGCGAGGTCGCCTGGCGTCGTCCATGACAACAGCAAATGTAGACATGCAAACTTTCTTCCATTCGACTTTGTCATACATAAATCCTGATGAAGTTGCCAGACGACCCTGAAATCGAGTATAGAAGAAACCCGACCAATGGCCGATAATTATATGAAACTCACAACAAACCGAGAACTGGGGGCCGAAGCCGTACCTGGGTGAAGCAGGGATGTCGAACCGGGCGATTGGTGCCTCAGGCTGACTTGCGTCAAAATGCCAGAGGGCTGTTTCTGTGGCAGTGTTGCTCAATACTGAGGAACGGAAAGGTATCATAAACAGGTCCTGATGACAGTCATCTTAGCAGCAAGCAGACGATCAATGCCCATGTCGCAAAAACGTACAAGCTCGACATGTGGACTACGAGGCACCAATTCAGCGACGCGCTCAAAGACATGGCCGCCTTGAGGTCGTCCTCAACTTGTAAGGAGACGGAGGGACGACACAGGACTCCAGACGAGGGAGCTATCAAGGCCACCACCAGACGAGGATCTCCATTTCGAAAGGGCGATATTCCGGCGTACGACAGTTGGTTGTTGGCCTGACTCAGTTTACTGGCCCTTTCCATACCTAGGTATTCCAGAAAATATTCTGTCAGACAACTTAAAGCCCCTTCTCACTTCGGAGTCACTTGCTCAATATCCGCGATATCCCTTTCGTCAGACCCGCCAGTTTTCCACGGGGCCAATTGTTCTCCTGCATCTCCCATCGCAAACAACCATCTCACAAAAAGTGCCAGTTTGATCCATTGTCCGGTGCACTGCCATTATACAGGTCATTGCCTCTGTAACCGCTCTCTCACACTCAGTGACTCTTTATCGTGTATCCTGCTTGCTGGTAGTCTTCCTTCCGCTGCCGGAACACCCCCGTCCCTAAGTCTTCTTTCACCATGGCAGACCGGTTCCCTTCACTTGAAGACATTGATGCAGGTAAGGCTCAGATCTAATCCGCACAACATCCTCAAACTTTGCGTTTTGCTCTGGATTTCTAACAATCGAGAACAGGAGAAACAGATGTCCGCCCTGATCCGACCGCCCAAGGTAGCTTTCTTGACCGCGAACGGGCTTTGCTTGGGGAGGACGCCGAACTCTTCAATGCGAACGACAAACCCGGTGCTGCTACGGTCGAAGACGGCGATGACGATCTATTAGGCGGTGATGGCGAGTTCACATCTGCTGCTCCGGCACAGCCATCAGGTGGTGACGGGCAACAAGACCTTGACGACTTTGAAAGCTCCTTTCCTGCCATTGACACCCGCAACGAGGTATGCAAAGCCTTCAACGCCCACTTTCGGAGAAAGAGCGATAATCTTCAGAACTGACACACACGGCAAAATGAAAACAGAGCGTTGCACCCGGCGGCACCATCACCGATTCCACCTCCTTCGGCGGCTACACAAACTACACTGCTCCGGCACAGGAGGAAGACACGGAGCCCATCCGCGAATGGCGAGCCAAGCGGGACGCCGAAATCGCCCGTCGCGATGAAGCCAGCCAACGCAAGAAGGAAGAGACCGTCTCCACTGCGCAAAAGGACATCGATTCCTTCTACGAATCCTACAACCGGAAAGTCGACAAGCAAAAGGCGCAGACTGCAAAGGAGGCAGAGGAGTTTTTGGCAAAGAGAGAAGACACAACCGCGGGCGGCACGGCCTGGGAGAGGATCGCCAAGTTGGTCGACCTGAGCGGGAAAGGCCAGGCGAGCGGTGGTGATGGGAGCTCCAAGAAGAGAATGCGCGAGTTGTTGTTGAGTCTGAAAGCGGACAAGGACGCGCCCGGCGCAGCGGGGGTGTGAAGACCCAGACGGATAGGTGATGACTACGGCGGCTGGAAAGAGATGGGAAGGAGAGAAAGAAATATTGGTTCGTGGCCCCCCATGATTCTTGACCATGGGCGCGCTAAAGCCATGATTGACACTCTGTTTCCTGGTGGGATCTCCGCGAATCCAAAAGCTTTTGAGGATGCTGTCGACATATCTCGGCTGAGGACTTCGACACCCCGTCAAGGAACGTGCGGAAATGACAATTGGCGTTCTAGAGTCGGCATATCATGGGCTTGCAATGGATCTACGGGTGGTGCGCTCGAGGTCCTAGATGTGGGACGGGATAATTGTCGTGAACAAATACCAAGAACATTGGAGGCATTGAGTAAGAAGAGATTCCTCTTCTGGCCTCGTATTGTGCAGAAAGGGCCGGGAATCGAAGCGATACAAAGAACCCCGAAAATGAAAACCGCGTCAAAAGAGCACATATGTCTTGCCATTCCGGACGCAGTTATAACTGTACCTATCTCTTATAACACGTCTCTCCTCCTCTGTTTGACACTCAGTCTCGCTATACTGCTGTGCCACCAGCTCCACATCCCCAGCTCTCCGTCACCTTTCAATCCGGCCGCTTCCTGCGTCGTACAATGGCAAGGCATGTGTTCCGAGATGCGATCAAGGTAAACAGGACAAAATCCCCAGTTCCCGCTCCAACACATGCGTACATGATCAACACCGAAAACAAGTCCTCGTGGACCGAAGCGAGACGCCCTTTCATCCATGCATCCATGTTGTCCAGCATGCTCAGAGCTCCAAAAACACAAGGCCGAACATTCGTATCGAGCATTGGAGCCAATGTCAAAAGTGTAATCTGCGACCCTTTTTTTGTGTCTTACTTTTCTTCTTTTATCCCCATTTTGAGTTGGCGTTCCGCAGCATAGCCATTGCATTGTTTGCACATTGCTCGAATTCATTTCCGTTACCCTTTGTGAAATTCAATCATCGCATAACGCGTTCCTTCAGGATGTCAATGAGATCTTCTCATGCTGTTTCCCTCTGCCTCCTCATCCCGTAACGCCTGACGCCTTCAAATATTGGCTGAAAAGCAGTTATGAATTAGTGTCGGAGCGTATCCCTCGGCCAGCGGAATTATGCCATTAACAGGAAAACAGGGAGGCCCAGATTTTGCCCTACCACTTGCGCTTTGGCATGCGCTTGCGACGATTCGAAACAACCTGCATCTGCGAGAGGAAATTGCGCCCGAGTCGCTCCATGTCAGCCACTGCTTGTTCGGCTTGTTGCACAGCAGAAGGAGCTGGCGTTGCTGCATTGGCGGCCGCAGAGTTCGCTGGTTCTGCCAGTGTATTCCCGGTGATTTGAGCCTGCGGTTTCCCTTTTGCACCGCCCATCTTGCTGATAATGTCGAAGGCTATAGTCTTCTTCCTTGCGTTGGCGTCGGCGAGGCTTGCATCATTCCCGTAGTCGCCACTGCCATTAACCTTGAAATTCTCCCCCAGAGGAGTAGGCATGGTTTGTGCGTAATAGTACTCCATCCAAGTTTGCAGTCCATTGTATCCCTGCGCTTTGGCAATGATCCACGCCATTTCCACGTGGCCGATGAGCATGTCTTCGATTTGCCACGCCACTCCATCAAGAGCGAGATCGTTCACCCCATGATGCATGACTGATGCGAATGAGTGCATCATGTCTACACTGTCAGAGAATGTGAGCAGCTGGTCCCTGATTTCGAGTTCTCGATCCGTCATGTGCCAGTCCGATTCGTCGTCCTGATCGGCTGTGGAAGTGGACTTAGTCTCAGCTAATACTGCACCTGGTTCGCTTGAAAACGATGTCTCATTGTGATGTCCTGGATAGCCCTCTGTAGCATCCTTCTCCAGGTTCCCCTTCTCGGAAGCGTTGCTTGACAGGCTGTTTTGGATGCTGGGAACACTGACCGGGACTGACTTGAGACTGAGCTGTCGTTGCGTGCCTGTTGAGTCCTTGGTCACTGGTTCACTGGGAGGAGCAGGAGGAATCTCTGCAAATCGACCAGTCCCTACTTTTGCCCGCAACTCTGCTATTCTTCTTTGGTTTCCCTCATAAGTTACGGGACGCTCATGTAGGGCCATGGCGTTTTCCTCCAGCACGTCCCACAACTCCTGGGGAGGTTTCAAGCCTTTCTTAATCATTGTCTCAAGTTCAGCCAGGTTGATGTCGAGAGCGTGCTTGAGGACTTGAATATTCTCGGCAAACTCCTGATCAGCTCGACTGCAGGAACACTTCTTCTTTTTCTTCTTGTTCCCCTCGATGCATTTCAAGTGCGGCGTGAGACTTTTTGCGACATCCCAATAGGCATTGACAGTCACTCGGATGTGGACATGTCTCGGAGGGCCGGCGCCAGCTTTAGTAGAAGACGACGCAGCCTTTTCTGGATTCTCTTTTGCTTTCTTGTTCACTTTTAGTGGGGCGGGGACGAGTGAGGCGAACTTCTCAGTGACAAACCGGGAAAACGTCGCTTGACATCTATGATCTGGAGAGCACCTGTACCTCGAAGAATCTTGGCACATGTGGACGTAGTGAGAGAACATTTCCCGGCATTTGTTGATGGGAGTGCGGCTTTCCATCAAGGTGCTGAGGATGAACTGCTCGAGATAACGTAGGTTCAGTTCAGCCCTTATGGCGTCCATGGATCCGAGCACGAAAGTGCATATGAAAGCGAGAAAGTCCGCAGCCATGATTGCGATCTCGAAGTTGACCTGCCCGACCAGCTCAAACATCAGCATTGCAAAGGTGTCTGCCGTGGTTTGACCGATGAAGTTGAAAGATCGGGCCCATTCTTTGTGCTTGAGAGATTCACAGTCCGCATATATATCTCTAAGTGCCATGACGTTGATTTTGGCAGCTTCGGAGTCCTGCCTCATCTGTAACGCGATGCGCTGTGTAAGGATGATAACAGCCCTCGCAGGGCAAATGCCGAGCTCTTGCAGCTGCAAGACAGTATCAGCAACCTTTGGTGTCGGTGTTGCGGCAGCGACTTGCATGTTCTCGATGCAATATTTCTTTTCGGCCTCCCAATTTGCCCACCAGAATTTGCCCGAAGTTTGATGATTTAGCACGATGTGGAGCATGTCCCACATACCCTCCTCAATATGCAAGTGATGATATTCGCAGAAACGGGCGCGCAATGCTGCGGTGTCATTTGCCGATGGAGTGCGGAAGAACTTCTTGAAGAGTTCGAAAGCCTTCTTGTCGACGTGAGTACCCTCCAGGAGATGTTTAGTCGGGAGATCGGGCTTGGGAGGGGGGTTAGGGTTGGCTTTTTCCTCGGCGTCGATCTGTTTGATCTTCTCACCGTAGGCTTTGACAAACTGTGTCATGGAGGCTTCGACCTTTGAGATTGCCTCAAGAAGCACATCAGGCGGGACCTTCTTCCCCTTGATAATAGCATCTTTCGTCATGCTTAGCGACGCTAAGTATTTCCCCGGGCGGTTTCGGGAAGTCGAAATGACAAGTGAGGTCACCTTTCCAGAGAGTTGTGCAAGGCTTGCGCCCTTGGTTGCCTCAGCGACCAGAGCATTGACCGATCGTTGAAAGAGGATGTCGTTGATCACATCTTCAAGAACGATATCGGAGAGCGGTGGAATAGGCGATTTCAAGATAGCTTTTGCCTTGATCTTCTTGAGCGCTGTAGTAACATTAAGTGCGGTGTCCCCGACCATCTTCTCCACCATTTTTTGCATGTCCTTTTTGGCGGCATCTTCGACCTTGATGCACTCCAGGTTAGCTTTGATCGTGTCTTCGTCCAGGTTCAAATCAGGTTCGGCAGCGGCGGAGGGATTCTCAGAGGCTTGCATCTTCAATCGGAGGTTCATCATGACTTCGACCACGTTGTTGCAGGTTCTCGTCTTTCCGTCGCCAGTCGTGACATCGACTGTGAAGCCTTTGGCATTGGGTTTCGCCAGCATCTCTTCGAGAGCTTTGAAGGATTTTTGTAAGACCGGAGACATAGGGCCGTTAAGTTCGAGCACGCTGCGCAAGTCTGTAATGGCGGTTTGGACGTCGTGCGGATCTGAGGCACTGAAGAAACCCTTCATCACGCTAAGGGCTTGAGAAAACGCGTCGGCATTGGATGATGCTAAAGTGTTTTGAAGCACTGTCGTCAAGCTTGCCGGAGTGCTGGTGTTTGTGCGGGTCCCTGCAGCTGTAGGGTGCTGGTGAAGTTGTGAAAGCGCGGGTTCGGCATCGAGAATCATCTGCCGGAACTCATTGTTCTTCCTCTCGGCTTCCGCCATCTCAGAATTCGCTTGGTCCAGCTTTACGCGGGCGTCCGCGGGCGAGACTCTTCCTGCATTCACATCGTGCCGGATCTTATCCAGCCGTCCGCGTATTCTGCGCACAATGTGCTCGTTCTCCTTGGCGGCCTCCAGAATGGCGCTGTTTTTGGGATCAAGGAGAAAATCTTTGGATGCCATAGGGAGCAGATCTAGCGCTGAGGTCTCTAATGTGCTGCTGCCTTTGTCGTCCTTAGTTGTTGATGCGGGCGGGAGACTGCTGCGAGTGGCTTTGTCCAGGATTGCATTTCTGCGGGCTCTTAGGGCGGCTTCCTCCTCGTCATCTTTCTTGACACGCACTAATTCCACGTCTCTCTGCTTGCGCAGTGCGTTTTGCATTCTTTGCGATTTCTCGGCCATGATTCTTGCGTGGTAGTATTTTATCGTGTCCATCTCCATCCAAGAGATACCTTTCGACTTTGCCCGCAGGCAAATTTCGTGTTTACAGGAGCTGCCCTCGGCCCTTTCGACACCTTTGGCGTCGAGGTCCAAGCAACAGGTCCCCGGGCCCGTGAACTTGAAATCGCCTCCTAACTGGGATTTGAAGAGCTTGTCCAGAGCCGTGGCGTTTTCATCTAGGAGAGCTCTCTGCGTCTGATGTCTGGAGGATTTCTGCTCCAGCTCGTTCTTTTCCTTTTCGAGCTTCGCCCTTTCGTTGAGCAATTCGTTGTAAGTTCGGATGTCCTCGTCCGCCCAGCCGTCCACATTGTGGCCGTCGGCCGCTCTCAAAGGGCTCGCCGGCCTAGGAACAGAGATCGATTCGGAATATAAGTCTTGGGGAGAGTCAGTCGTCGCCGATTTGAGGCCTTTACCTTTCGGTTTGCCCATCCTCCTTGCGACGAGAGTGGATGGAAGGGTTATCGGCCGCTGAGAAGCTAAGCGGTCTGATGCTGGGTGGGATGGTTGAATGTCGGGCTGGCCGGACTTTCTTCGTTTCTAGGTGGGGCAGAGCTTCTGCCTCAAATATGATGGTTGGTGTCGGCAACGGGATGTCGTCCAAAAAAACCAGCACGGGTTTACTATCACAAGGCGATCGCTGTTCACCGTACAATGATGTTGACAGCCTTGATGGTGGATATTCTGTGCGAAAACTCTCGACGGCTGCAACCCCAACCGGCTAAAGGCTTAGAGAAGGCCTTCACCACATCAAGGAACTCTGCATCACGATTTGTTGACACGGCAAAACATGACCTGGTTGGAGGCGCCCTCATGTTTCCAGGAAAAGTAGACTGCAGCCTCCAGTCCTGGAATTTTGCAGTGTTCGTATTGCGGTCGCGTGGCTTTGTCGAAAGGCGTCTTACAGTCAAGACTGGGTGAGTAAATCAGACCCCTGAACCAGAACCAAGGATAGCCGCGACAGCAAGGCCACTATCCTATTAGATCTCGAAAGGGCACCAAATGGACAAGATGGCCATTTCGCGATGGGATTGAGGCAGCAAGAGTCTTAGAAAGCAGGACAAACCAAGCTGAGGTTAGTTTGAAGTTGGTTTGCAAGGGCAAGTCGATGGCGATTTCTGCACCCGGAGTTTAGCTGGTCTTGGCCCGGGCCCGGACTTTCTAATCTTCCGCATGGCAGGACCAATTTTACGAGGCGACCAATACTAGAATTCTAGCACAGTGCCATTTGATACCTGTTGAACGGTGCGAATCAAAGAGTTGAATTGGTCTCAATCGACATGGCTACACCCCGAGTAACTGGGGACACCGGTAGCAGCCCGGAAGACAACATCCAGGAAATCATCCACGCCTCGGCCAACCACGACATACGGGCACTACAAAGGTATATCGACCAATATTCCTTTCCGGACTGCAAAGTTGTCGACGTCCAAGATCCGCTCACCGGGTTCTCACCTCTACATGCCGCGATATCCACCTGCGCTACATATGTCAATGGAGGATCTAGCCCTTCCTCTCACAGTGAAGAGAGCGGAACTCGATTTCTCAAGTTCTTGCTCGAGAACGGCGCGATCTGGAACCAGCTAGACAAGAACGATGAGACTCCAGGCTGCGTTGCCTACCGTTTGGGCTTGCACGATCTCTACCAAATCATGGTTGATGCAGGAGTCCGTGCCGAGATGGTTCTCAACCGCCTGGAAGGGTACGAGAGATTGCGTGACGACGAAGACGGCGAAGAAATTGACGGAGCCGAAGAGTCGCAGGGTCAGGACAGCTCGGAGGCGAACGCTTCGCAGGAACATGTCACTAGCTCTGTCTACCTCTCTTCAGCGCTATCACTCGGCGACAATAGACTCTTGGATGAACAACAAAACGGTGTCATGATGGCCTGGGAAAGCGACATTATGCTTCAGTCAGCCAACGCCCTGCTAGCAGAGCCAGGACTGAAGATCTTGAACATCGGTTTTGGAATGGGCATCATCGACAACCACATCCAAGCACATGTCAACCGCCTGGCCAGTCACCATATTGTGGAAGCTCACCCAGATGTCCTCGGTAGCATGGAGAGGAATGGATGGATGGAGAAGCCCAATGTGGTCGTGCACAGAGGAAAATGGCAGAACATTCTTCCGCAGCTCATCACAGAAGGCGAGACCTTCGACGCCATCTACTTCGACACCTTCGCCGAGTCATATAGCGCCTTTCGCGACTTCTTCTCGGAGCAGGTGATCGGCCTTCTGAATCAGCACGGGCGGTGGTCTTTTTTCAATGGGATGGGTGCCGATAGACAGATTAGCTACGACGTGTACCAGAAGGTTGTCGAGTTTGATTTGTATGAATCCGACTTCGACGTGGAGTGGGAGACCGTTGAGCTCCCCAATCTCTCGCGGGAGTGGGAGGGCGTTCGCCGAAAATACTGGAACATCGACCGCTACCGACTACCAATTTGCAAATTTATGGATTGATTGGTGAGCGAGACAGATCTTGTTCTTCGTGTTCCGGACTCAGGCACCTTCGACTCGAAACAACGGCCAACTTATGATTCATTTCTGCTTGTCTACCACAAAAGTGTGTGTCTCGGGCACTCTCCTTTCGTTAGGGCAATATTGCTCCAATGCTTTCTCGCCAGTGCGATACTGTCGAGTGTCAGCGGGACTCACTCGACGACCGGAATGGGTAGAGGGAACGTGACCTTGGGACGCCTCGAAGTCTCTTGTTCGCAAACGAGAAGAGATCATGGCCTTCGTGGAAGCTAACAATTCGGTGCCATTGCCCCGAGCCGGTGGAAGAAGCAGTGCCGGGAAGCGAGGACACAGCACAAGGGGGCTTCATGGCCATATCTTTGTACCAACCCCGCCGATGATGTTCCTATGATGACCCTCCACGACAGCTCCTGAAGACCAACCAGGAGCGTGCCACTCGATCAGCGAGAAAGTCATCCGGTGAGGCGTTCCGTAGAGATTTCGGAAGAATCCCGCCCGAGCTGCGTTTCGTTGCTTATTGCCCCGCACATTCTCTCCCTCCAGATCTTCTCCTCGCCTTACTGTTGCTCACGCAAGTGTCGTTACTCCACATTCGAGTGGTTCGAGGGAAATCAATGGATCACTCACGCGGGTAGTTTTTTTTTATCAGGACGCTCCGCGTGTCCGGAGAGGAGAAGACCTCGGGATGACCACAGCGAGATTGGCCACGAATGTGGACATATATCTTGTATCGCAAGAGGCCCAGCAACCGACCTTGAAGCCTTCCAAGCGTCGCCTCGCCTACGATATCAACTAGAACCTCACCTTTCCACCTGTTGAAGCAACGAGACTCGTACAGGACAAATGGCTAAACGGACAGCAATCGTGACAGGCTCCTCCCGTGGGATGTAAGTGTGCCCCCGAGCCGCCGCAGCATCAAGCAGCCTCACCCACTGACCATCCCTTTACCCTCCACAGTGGCGAAGCTATCGTTCGACGACTCGCGGCAGAAGGCTACGCGGTCTGCGTCAACGACGTCTCGGCCAATAAATCCGGCATCGACAAACTCGTCTCCGAACTCAACTCCAAACATGGCTCCGGTGCCGCGATCGGGGTGGTGGCCGACGTCACCTCTTCGGAAGAAGTGCAATCCATGATAAAAGAGTCGGTAGAGAAACTTGGGCCCCTGACAGTGATGGTCGCGAACGCTGGTATCGCGCAGGTCGCGCCGGCGTTGGACATTTCCGACGCGGACGTCCAGCGAATGTTTAATGTGAACTTCATGGGCGTGTGGCTGTGTTATACGCATGCGGCGAGACAGATGATCTCCCAGGGACCGGTGCCCGAAGGAAGCAGCGGGTATAAGATCCTGGGTGCGGCGAGTATCGTTGCCTTCAAGCCATTCCCGCTCCTGTCGCACTACAGCGCGTCGAAATGGGCGGTCAGAGGACTCACGCAGGTGTTTGCGATGGAGATGGCCAAGCACAAGATTAACGTCAATGCCTACGCGCCGGGGATCGTCGGCACCGCCATGTGGGATCTCATCGATGAGAAGCTGGGCGAGCTCGAGGGCAGGCAGAAGGGCGAGTCGGTCAAGAAGTACAGCTCGGATCTGACTGCGTTGGGACGCGTGAGTGTGCCAGAGGACGTCGGCAATGTTGTTGGCGGGTTCATGTGCTCCAAAGATGCAGAGTTTGTCACAGGTCAGACTATGGTTATTGACGGCGGTATCGTTTTCACTTGAAGTCGAGCGGAACGGAACGATGCCAGCCTGGCGTGAAGAACATGCGGTATTGTTTGGTACCTTTGTATGGACTTGCGCTCCCCATTGTGGCGTTTTCCCAAAATCCGAGAAAGAGATTCAAAGGCAGCGAGATGAAAAGATGGATCCGAACTCCTTCAGCGACCTGTTTCCCAACATCATTCGCTCACCTATCCCATCCCGCCTTGCCTGTTTTCCCCCTACCCCAAAAAAGAATAAAAGGAAGAAATTAGAAAACAATTTTCCCCCGTCCTTCCTGTTCCCTTTCCCTTCCCTTTCTATCATCCATCGTCATGCATGCATGCAAGCATCTCACATCCTACATCCTACTCAGGATGCCCCGTGCCTTGCTTAGGCGGGTACACCTGCCCATCGACCTCGACCGTGGGTTTGCAGGTGCACCAGGCGTCCTTTGGTATCGAGTCCATGACGCTGGCGATGTGTCTGCCGCAACCCCACCACGTCGTCTTCTCTGTTTTCACACGCGACGATGTTTAGCGAATGTTTTTCGAGAAGGAATCGAGGTCAAAAGAGCGCAGTGGGGAAGGGAGATTTTGTCCGGCCGGAAATTCAAGAGGGTGTTGGGGGGGCAAAGGAAGTCAAATGCGAAGGCTGCTGGCAGGCTCGCGAGGGATATCACCAGGGAATGGAAGAGAGAGAGGGAGAGGAAGAGATGGGAAAGTGTCCACCGCTGCGCTCTCGAAAGGAGGATCAAAGAGAGAAAGAAAGAGCCCTAAGGAAGGAGGAAAGGAAAAGGGAAAAGGGGGGGAAGCAACTTACGACAAGTAGGACACGTTCTCTTCATGCACATCTTCGCAGATCAGATGTCTCTCCTTCTTCGTGGTCGACCGTTCGCTTTCCCTTGAGTGGTTCCTCTTTGTGTCTGCTGGTGCTGCTCTTCCTGTTGATGTCTTGTGGCTTCGTGTGTGCTTTCAAAGTGTTGCTTTGGCTTTTTCTGAGTGGGATGGGGATGTTGATCTTGGAAACCCTGATCTCACACGGAAAGTAATAGATGATATATATATATATATATATATGTACCTTAGGAATGGCAGCCGTATATCCCAATGCCCAGTTTCCTTTTTGCTCCCTACGTACGAGGTATATGCGGGACATTGCTCAGTTCACCAAGCCAAAGAGAGCAAGCAAACTGATCCAATTACGATCCATTCCTAGTAGTCCCCATGAACATGACGACGAAAGTGTTTTTGCCTTTTGCCTTTCGCCTATTTTCGCCCCGTCTTGTCGTTGTTTTATTTCTCGGGACTCGTTCTTTTCTAATCCATCGGGGAACTGCTTCCCAAGTGAAAGGGGAGGGGCCAGGCGGGGGAGGGTTATCGGCCGCAAGAGCAAATACTATGTACATCCATTCAACATACATTATTAAGAAAAGGGCAGTGCTTGCTCCCCTTTCTCTTACCCTTGGTCCCCTCGAGTTGTGATCCCCTTCCGTCCCCTTGCATTAGGAAAAGGGCAGATCTCCTCCCCCCTTGGGATTTTGGGATTTTGGGATCCCGATACTCGACACGAAGGAGAGGCCCGCGAGGCTGATTGGTCACGTCACACCATCGCGCCCCTCCGTTTTCGTCTCTGGAAACAACTACTCTTGGCCCTGCCTGAGGACTCCGAGTCTTGGATCACAAGGTCTACATAGTTAGAACCCCACTTAAAGGGAACCGGCAACAGGATTGGAAATCCTAAAGGTGTAGACCCCGAGGTGGTCGCCGAGGGGTGGGTGGTGGGCGGTCGTGGTGGGTCATCAATGCGCAAACTCCTAGGACGCATTTTGCGACCATCAGAAAAACAGAAAAAGGTCGCCAGGGGAAAATGTGAAAATGGGAAACATTAGTCTGGAGACATACTTCTACATAGCCGAGTTGGTGCATTAGAGCTCGATTCGTGGAGTCATGGAGTCATCGTGGGTATCGTAAACAGGCAATCAGATGCGCCCAGAACATTGCAGATCTCCACGTCGCTCCGTCCATCTTTTTGGAGTAGATATCGACTTGCCAGTGTGCTGTGTGCTGTCATGTCCTTTGGTGATCACTTCCCCAGACAGCCATAGCAATGTCTGCAGCCCCTGTCGTGGTTGTCCTCTGCTGCGCCGCCCTGAACGCCGTGCTTGTGAGCCTGAACGGCGACTGTGTGCACGCTCAGGTTACGAATACCAACCCAGTCCGAGCCAGGAAAGAGCGACTGCCGTAACGAGAATCGTCGACCATTTCGTCGTCCTCCCACCTCCGCTGACAACTTGATTCCCGTAGACGCATGCCCATCCAGAGAAAATGCCTCCACTGCCGCCGCAGCTTAGCGGTCGCAGTGGTGGTTCCGACACACCATTGAATTGACATTTCTGCGTTTTCCAGTCCGTCGCATCCAATCTAAGCACCCAGCCAGCGGGACAACACGTTGCCCATCCCGAGTTGGTGCCGGTCTGTTGCTGGAGGAAGCAGAAATTTGCAGGGCAGAGTGAATTTGTGGATGGGTTGGGACAGGAGGCTTGTCGTGCAGCGATGAGGCCTGTGTCGTCTCGTGTGCTGAGGATGTTTATCTGAGATATCGACTCGGAGATGTTGAGATGCTGAATTGCAGCTGCGGAATCCGCCGGATGTCCGTCAAAGCTGTGGACAATGGGGTTTGTCCAAACCGCCCACGGCAATAAGAGAAGTGTTATCTGGAATGCAGAGAGGAATCCAATCATTGCGACGCCGGGGCGATGCCTTTGGCGATGACGCGCAGTCTAGAATGGCTTTGACCTTGTATTTCAACGGACCGGGATGGGCGGACGAGGGAAATAGTCTTGAAGTCGATGGCTGGGAGAGTGCATCGGAGCGCGGCTGCTGACTAAGGCATCGAGGCTCGCTTCGTGCCACGCAGGCGACGGGATTGGTTCGTCAAACTCTCAGCCTTGAACGGGCCTGCGCTCATGACCAGGGTGACCTCGTAAAGCCTTACACCTCACCTGAGCCTTGCCTGGATGTGCCGAACATGGGGAGACACCGCCTCTGCAGACTTTAACGTGAGCACCGCTGCCTCTTGCGCAATGGGCAGCACCTCCTCAAGCGTCCGGCCTTTCGCAAGGCCTGCAATGATAACGCCCAGCATTGTGTCACCAATGCCGTTGACAGAAACTATTTCGTCCTGTTCGACCTCGACGAATGGTGGAATCAATCGCATATACAAGCCACCGATCTCAGAGTCTCGAGACAAGTTCCTCGACAGTACGTATGGGGCGTTTTCTGGCCGTGTGAGTCTAGGATCGCCAGGCCGCAGCAGGCAAGCCAGGAGACATCCCCTAGACCCAAGCTTTGTCACCAGATTCGGAATGAATGGCAAAAGCTGGATGCACTGTTGCGGGATCCCGTGTTCGACTAACTCGTGTCCTGCAACAGAAATCAATCGATCCCGAGACCCCGAGCCTGAGAGGCCGAGGCTGTCGATTGCGTTCCACCACTGCTCCGAGTCGAACATCATCGCGTCTCTGGCCGCGTTATAGATTGCAGTCAATTCGAGTCTGTTGGGGGATGCAAGGCTAATAACATGATTTGGCACTACGTTAGCGCTGATAATGGCAGAGTTGTCCTTGTGGAAAAGGCGAGCGGCCTTTGCAACCGAGACAGGCTCGAATGCCACAAAGGCGTGATGCGCTTTCGCAGCCGACAATATGGATGAGAGAATGGCAGGAGACCAGTTTGCGTCGACGACCACCCATTTTGGCTTGTTTTCGTCCATCTTTGCCATCCAGTAGTCTGCCGATTCGAGTTCTGGGCGAGCGAATATCGACATGTCTGCCATTGCAAGCACGAGATCTTTGCTTGTGTCGTTGACGGCGACATATTGTGCTGTTCGTGCCCCGTTTTTGGTGGAAAGTCGCCGGATTGCCGTCGTCTCAAGACCGCTCTTCCCTACGTGATCGAGAAGAGATGCTCCAGCAAGGTCGTCTGCCACGACGCTCGCCAATGTGACTTTTGCACCTGCTAGATGAGCAGCCATGGCAACGTTACGCCCGACTCCGCCCGGCGACTGAGAGATGATAGACGGATTCGATGTATGAAGCGCTGGGGTAGTTGAATCTGGTGTGATTTTCAGTGGTTGATGGTCACATATTGTATCACTTGCAAGCGATCCAGCAACGAGTACTTCCACGGGCCGGGATGACTGTTCCACCGTCCTGTGTACGGGATCTGCTTGGTCACCCGCAGCTTTTTCAGAGCTCTTTATGGATTGGGGAAATTTCCCACCGCCGATGACCCTGCTGGCATTCTCTCTAGATCGTGTCAGCAAGCGCCTCGTCTGTGCTATCAAAAGTCTAACATGGCTCACCGCTGAGGCGCAGCTCCACCCCGTCTCTCAAGCTTCGCCAGTTCGACGGCGACTTTGGTTCCACGAACGACGTTCGCCTCAATCAAAGCTTCATTTGCCCGTACGCTCGCGCCCTTGCTCAGTTCTCGAATGCGCTTCAAGATGTAAGGAGTGTTGGCACTTCCGCCAATGCCTTTCTCTTCCGCCTCGGCAACTGCTGCGGCGATTATTGAATCAATCTCTTCCTTTGCCATCGCTGACTGTTCTGGAACCGGGTTGGCGAAAAGTAACCCGGACTGCAGGGGGAACCCGTGTTGTGCGTAGATAATGGCTGCGGCATCCGCTTCATCTGTGATTGTCTTTGGACTTTTGACACCGCTGTCCCGGGAGAAAAACGCAGGGAAGTCGACATGCCCTTGTCTGCCATCCGCAAAAGTGCCCACGCCCACGCCCTGCGTCTCCAGAAATTCCAACGTCCGGGGGATATCCAAGAAGCTCTTACAGCCGCTTGAGATGACCGCGACAGGTGTTCGCCCAAGCTCCGTCAGATCTGCCGAGATGTCCATAGAGTTCTCCCCTCCACGATGGACACCACCAAGACCACCCGTTGCAAAGACCCTGATGCCCGCCAGATGGGCAAGGATCATGGTCCCAGCAATGGTTGTCCCGCCATTGAGCTTTTGACCCCGAAGACCTAGTCCTCCGATGAAACCGAGGTCTCGTCTTGAAATTTTCCACGTGTCCTCGCTACCAGCCGTGGAAACAAGTTGTAACAGCTCTTCAGTGGCCATGCCAACACAGGCCTTGCCTTCGAGGATGCCGATGGTCGCAGGCACGCCGCCATTGACGCGGACTAGGGATTCCAGGTGGGAGGATAGAGCGACGTTTTCAGGGTAAGGGAACCCTGGTGAGCTGTGAGCCTTGGAACGACCTGACCTGTATTGAGGCTGTAAGCTGTAATACCATGTGTGTATATTGTAGTCTCCAGCGCAACGACCGGCTTGCCAGTTGCAAGGGCATCCTGGACTTCCTCCGAAATACGAAAGAATCTGTCTCGACCAGAAGAGTTCTTGCGTGTTTGGTAGCCGAGCCGCAGGAATTGTCGATACGAAGAGCTGAGGAGCAGCGATCTCCTGCACAAAGCCATTACTCGGACACGACCACTTTCAACGGCTTGGGAACTGATCGACGAAGAAATTCGCGGTCAAGTCCCGCACGCAACAGCCATTCAGCCTGATCTGCTGTGATTGGCTCGATAGCGAGCACAAGGCTGAACGGAATTTGCCGAATGCCTCTACGTCATATTTCGACATCTCAGTCGGAGAGACTGGGAGAACAGGCCAAGTTTAAACAAGGATCAGGTCACCGGATTTTCAACTCGATCTTTCGATATCCTTCTCTCCAGTCTCTCCCCTCTCTCGTAAGTCCCGTCACACACACACGCCTGTGCTCTCAAGTACCTGCAACATGGTCCGCGTAGAAATCGGCGGCAGGCCTATTATTGATGTTGACACCCGCCCCGGAGATGTCGGGCGGCTCAAGCAGCAAATCCGGCGTAGGATGCGAGGAGGAGGCCGGTCCGTGCATCTGAGCTGGACGACGACGACGCCGCGACTCGTCCTGACCAGTGACACCGAGGACTTTGATCCGACCATCATCTCTCATTTCCAGGAAGAAGGATTCCAGCTGAGCTATCTCCAGTATGCGGGAGACAAGGCGGGTTATATGGCACAGCTGCAACATTTGCAAGATCCCTTAGAGTTAGGGGAGCGCTACGCCATCGTAGGTAAGTGAGTTGTACAGGACCTATACCTTACGCTCGAGGCAGCAGCAGCCATTGAAACCCTATTCTGTGTCCGAGCCGCTGTCGACCACGACCCCGAACCCTGAAACTCTCCAACGCCATTTCAATTTTCAAGGATCTGACGAATGATTATTTTCTTTTTCCAGCGTACGGCGACGCCGCAAGCCTGGTTCTGGAAGCCTGTATGAAGCCCATGCCCAAGCTCGTTGCCGTTGTCGCATACTACCCAGACCACGTCCCGAAATCCACCACCGATTTCCCTCCGACCCTGAACGTGCTGATCCACCTAGCCGCCTCACAGAGATGGGGCACACGATTTCCGTCGTACCGATACGAGAACACCGTGCCAGGATTCGCCGAGCACGACCTCGACGAATTCGACAAGATTGGCGCCTCGTTGGCCTGGTCACGGACTCTCGGCCTACTTCGCTTGGGTTTCGACATTGAAGGTCCGGACATCGAGGCCATCTGGGAAGCGCACACGCGACTCGAGTTTGCGGAAAAGGACGCCGACAAGACCATGGCGACCATGGTGCCTCAACCGTACGTGAACCACGTGCCCACCATGACAGGTGGCATCGGCCACGACCAGCTCCGCCGCTTCTACGCCGAGTTCTTCATCCCCAACAACCCGGCTGACATGCGGATCCGGCTCCTGAGCCGCACCGTCGGCGTGGACAGGGTGGTCGACGAAATGTTCGTCTCCTTCACCCACACCACCGAGATCCCCTGGATGCTGCCCGGCGTGCCGCCCACGAACAAAAAAGTCGAGGTCGTGCTGGTCAGCGTCGTGTGCCTCCGTGGCGGCAAGCTGTTCCACGAACACATCCATTGGGACCAGGCCACCGTGCTCGTCCAGGTGGGTCTGCTTGACCCAAAGTACATTCCGAAAACGTTCAAGACTGCCGAGGAAGGCCGCGAGGAAGAGGTCGAACGCCTGCCTGTTTGGGGAAGGGAAGCCGCGAGGAAAGTTCTGGACGAGGATAGCTCGCAGAGCAACGAGTTGATTCCGGATTGGTAATGGATGTGATAGGAAATCAATCTCAGAGGATCCAGAGTTAATGGAGGGGCTCCGACGTGGTTGGAAAGGTGAAGAGAAAAAGGCGTTCATTCAGTCGTTTGTCTCATTTTGACTTGCGAAAATGGGTATAGGATGTAGCACCTCGTAATGATATAGCAAATCTCTCCCCCTGACCCCGGCCGAACCGCAATGGTCCCCCGAATTTTGACCCAACTTCGATAATCACCCAACAGGGTCAGAAACGCCACGCAAACAATGTGCTGCGTCTATTGAGAAACCGCAAAACCGAACAAGGCCTTGATTTTTTTTTCATAATTTTCCTCGATCGAGCTTCTTGTGGAATGCTTCAGCTTCTTCCGTATCGACCGGTTCCTCACTGAGCTTCAGCTCCTCCCAGATCTCCTTAAATCTTTGAAGATCCGTGCGCGCGAACTCCTCGACATCCCTCCACACGCGCCTTCTGGCGCCCGTAGACTTGTCAACAACAATCTCCAGGTCGGGCGTAAGGCGCTGGGTCTTTAGATACTCCCTGCCCAGGCGCTGGCTCTCCTCAGGGTCGAGCATGTGTTCCAGATGCGGGATCTGCTGCCCGGACTCGATCCTCATGTGCTCCAGCAGCTCCGCGAACAGTGCGCGTAGGCTACCGAGGAACTCGTCCCCTTCGAGCGGGATGTGGAACAGTGCGAGGAGTTCGGTGCGGGCTCTCTCGTGGTCCGTGCGGTCGTGTTCGGCCATGTGCACGCCCTCATCCCCCAAGTGCTCGATGAAAGCGGGCCGCATGACGATGTCCTCCGAGACGTCGTGGCGGACGAGACGCCAGGTGACTTCGCGCAGGAGACGGGCGCGGTCTTGAGGCGCCTTGGCTCGGAGGAGGCGACCGGCATACTTGTTGATGGTGTTGTGGTCGTGGTCGATGACGGTGGAGAAAGTGAGAGGAGGATCGTAGGGCAGATTGGGCGAACCGACGCCGTTGTGGTGACTTGAATCAGAGGACGAGTGGGAGCCATATGAAGTTGACGTAGGAGCTGCCATGGTGCGGTTGGGGGCCGGAGTCTGGACTAGACCTGCACAGAGTGTGAAAGGGTGGATGATTATAGCTGCTGCACAACAAACGATCTTACGAGAACAGCTTGGACGTGAACTTTCTCTTCTTGTTGAAGCTCGTGGTGGTTCTCGAGGCATTTGGAGGGAGGCTGAGCGGCTGCCTTTAATACCAACAGGACCTTACCAGGAACCCTGCAATGGCCAATGTTTGAAAAGTACCGTCAGAGCCTCGTATAACTCCAACCCACCAGAATGCCCATGCATGAGCTTCTGATCGACATGGATGTGGACCATGTCCCTGCACGATGGAGAACAGTAGAGAAGAGAGAGAACAGCAGGAGACGTCAAAGCGACCTTACAGTGGCGAAGCGGCCCAGCCCTGGCCATGACCGTGGCAAGAAGGCGTCCAAGTGCTGAGAGCGTTGCATAGCGGTTCATTGCGGTATGGGGCCCATGGGCACAAATGTTCCAATCATGTCTCGAATTCCGAAAGAGAGGGGGCAAGCAGGACAACGGTCTCAGGGAGACAGGGTGAAGCCGACATTGCATGAATGGGTTTTGGCGAGATGGGCGAATCAAAGGAGGAAGAACTCGGGAAGACGCGAGCAAAAGTACATTGCGAGACGGCAAGCCCGACGCGTGTTTGTTCAGGTCTAGACCATTTGAGGGAAGCGGAGGGACACTTGGCGACTTGGAACCTGGGCCCATCTCTAGGTACGAGGTACCTAGGTAGGTTGGCAGCAACAGCCACTCGACAGCCACACAGTTGGGTACCTAGCCTCGCTAGGTACCTAGGTACCCAGGTACCCAGGCACATGGCGGGATGCCCCTCAGGTCCTCAGGAGCTAGCAACTACTGGTATTTATGCAGAGCTTTTCATCCCTCCTCAACCCATTCCTCTCTCCAAGCAAAAGATGTAGTAAGAGTGTCAGGCAACACCCTGATCTTTTCTAGAGACTATGATGAATCATGTGCTCAAACAATAGTAAACCCAGACCTGCACCCGGCCACTACCTTTTAGGTCAGTGGACCTGGGAGCAGTGTATAAAAACATGCGGTTTCGAGCCGATTTGATTTTCTGAGTTCCATACCTTACCTCAATAACTTGCTTTTGATAAGGGGCGAGGTGATGACGATGGTTATAGACTCTCATCGTAAAGCGGCCTCCGCTCACCCTCTAGGATCAAATTGCGAATGGCAATTAGGTTTTCCCTTCTCGAGTAATCTAGGTACCTAGGGACCTGTCAGGAGGTACCTGTACGGGGTAGAGTTAATTGGTCATTTGTAACAACAAATTCAAGTGCCAAACACGACCCCAGACTCTGGCTTTCGTTCCAGCGCACGCCTTTACAAGGCTCAGACTATGGATTACAGAACCGGGAACTACCAAGGACTCATAATGCGCTTCAACGCAGAAGAAAAGCAACAAGCAACAAGCAACAGGGAAACGCCAAATGGAGAAGCGACCGACGACCCCGTTCTCCAGGTCCAGAGTACCCAATCATGAACCCTCACGATGATCCAGGTTCCCCAGCATCATAAACTTCCCGGCTGTCCCAAATGCGCCGTATCAGCGCCTCTTCTGGTGAAAGCCCAAAGTGCTCGTCGTCCTGAGCACCATCGAGATTACCTTGCGACGGCGTCACCTCGATATCGTCATGGCTCCTCTGCCGCTGGAAATGGACTCTACCCGGGTGGCGGCTGCTATTGGAGCGTGACAACAATGGTGACGGCTTGGGGTCTTCGAAGCTCCGGCTGATACCACTCCTCGCCTGCCCATTCACACTAGTGGTACTGGGTCCACGCCGACTTTGTGGTCTGCTCTTGGCGAATGCGCCGCTCGAGGTGACGGAACCAATGTCTTGTGGCAGCGAATTTTGCTCTTTGAGCCGGTTGATGCTTTCGATTAGTGGACTCCGGAACCTCCTAACCACCATCAACTGTTTGACGGCACTTTCATAATCCTGCTTCGCGGCTTTCATCTCCCCGGCTAGAGATCGATTCCTGTTTCTGGACCCCGCGCGGCCGTGTAACGTCGTCCCAGAACCTAGAGGCATTCCCATTCCAGCTGGGGGAGGGGTTGTGGGTGTCGCAGCCCCTGCTCTCATGATCTCCCTTCTCTGAAGCTCTAGCTTCTGCTGCGTCCTGGACGGATTCTGGGATATCCTGGCTCTGTGAAGGGTCTTGGTCTTCTCCGGAGATTCCGACACTTGTGGCTTGTAGTTGGAGAGGAAATTCGACGGCGAGTCTTCATCGGAGTCGTCTGCAATTTGGTGGACAGAGCCGGCTGGAGTGTCTGTCGGCAGGAAATGCGAAACACCCCCTTCTACAGACGAGGACACCAGAATGGGACCAGACACGGCGCCGGATGAGGCAGGCGTGAGCTTCGAAGACGCAGGAGTAAGGCCGGTGTGACCGGTGTTGGCCGTTGACGAAGTGACGTCGGCGTGAGAGATGTGGGTGAAGGACCTGGATGAGTCATTGCGCACCAGCTGGCTCGGTCCAACATGCGCAGAAACCGTTGACATTGCCGGAGGGGCCCGAGAAGAACGAGGATATTGTTGTAGAAGCGCAGGGTCAGGCATGTTCTGCACCTGCGACATAACCGGCTCATTCTTGAGATTAGGCGCAGACCGGTTCTTGGTCTTTAAGGATGCTTGGGGAGGCGAGGAGCTCTTTTCGGGACGGCTGACGTCCGCTTCTGAAGGGTGTCGAGGAGCTGCATCTTCGTTCGGCGTATGTGGTCGCGGAGGCGTAGATGTCTTCGAGTTATTCTTCGAGTTATTGCGCGTGAGTTCGGGAGACTGCGTGGTTGAATCCTCCCATTCACCCTCTTCTTCATCGTCTGAAGATCGATCCCCAAGCTGGAACACGCCGTCTTTCTCCTCCTTGCTCTTTTTTCTTACTGCCGGCGTCAGTCCAACCTTTTTCAGAGCTCCGTGAGAGGCGTTTCGTGGCAGCGCGTTAGCGGATTGGTTTTTGCGCAGGTTGCCGAAGGAGGTATTCTTGACCAAGGCAACATGGGAGCTGTTGCGTTTTACCAGAGGCGTCTTCGGACTGTGGGGAGGCAAGGTGTCTCCTGACTTTTTCCGCTGATGAGTTTGGTAGTCTGAAGTAATGCTGGCCGTGGACTGGACCTTGCCCAATTTACTAAGCCCTTTGCCATGAGAGACATTCCTTGAATGGCGACTGACGACGTGAGGCCGGTGGACTTTGTGGGCGGTGGTGGTCTGTCTGCCCGAGGAACTCAGGGAATGGGTAGAAGAGGTGCGTTCGTTTAGCGAGGGCCGTTTGATGGGAGAGGGGGAAGCCGAAGGCATTGTGTTAAGCCCATCGATCAGGAGATGCGGACGGCGGTCAAAGCTCTTGGTACCGGGTAAGATTATTGTCTGCTAATGGGTGTGTTGAAAGGAACGCTGCTATGAGGTAATTGTTCAGCAGGACACGAGCGCAGTTTGAGATCGTTGATCGGTTCAAAAAGACGTTGGCGGGTTGCCGATGCTGCTTCTGGACTTTTGCGGGTTGCCCGCTTTTGGCGCGAGCTCCGCTGCCTGTATGCACCCGCTCGTGCAGCGGTTCACCAACAGGAGAGAACATGTTACCTCAGGGTTCTCTTTATTATTCTCTGGTCTTCGTGTTCCGGCCCTGTTAATTCTCTGGGTAGGATGTCACAACAGGCAATGTCGAGAAGTCACTGCTGCATCTAACTAGTCCATCACCTGAAGAAGCCGCAAATCCTACGAGGCACATCCCTTCGAGCACGCCCGGTGCAATGGAGACGTAACAAAGGATCTAGAATGTGAACATCTCTGCATGCTCTCGAGTCTTCTGGACATTATCAAAATGGCCGAGTCTCGGCTAGACCCATGATGAAAATGAAAAGGTATTGTCACATACTCGAGTATTGTGAAAGCCCTTTGCAGCAGAGCAATCCGCCCTTTGCACCAATTTACACGATGCTCTCATGCGTTCGCCACGCGTCTGGACCTTCTACACAATAATCTACGACCTCACTCCTCCTCGGTTGTGACAAAGTTCCTGTATTGTCTTGAGCAGATCCGTGGTAGCGGCCATGTTCGGCAACTGCGCTTCTGAAATATTAATCCTTGATGGTCTTAATACAGATCAAATCCGATTTCAGGAATGCAAAGCGATACGTACATATCACCACGTGTACATCCAACCGCAGTGGCCCTTCACTCTAACCCATAAACAATATATTGTGGGGGAGGCCGGCCATTCTCCAGGATCACGACTAGGTCAAACCGCCACACTTTACAGGGAGAGTCTCATCCTCTTATGATCGAGTGGCCATTCGCCGGTTCCAAAAAAAGATCAAACACACGCCATGTATCATCATCAACCGGGAGGAAGCCGACCAGCTCCCCTGGACCTAGGGTCTGGGTTATCTCCTGGAATTTATCCCTCCTGGAGACCTTCATTGTCGAAGTTGACCACAAAGACTCAGTTCTAACTGTAAAGTATCGGTTGCGCCTCATCTTGCAGATCGGGCAGCGCCTCTTCGACGAGAACAAATCATGCATTCATACGAAGAATCCAACGTGCCCTTTTTGCAAGATCTCAAGGACGACTCGTTCGAAAGCAGAGCCCTGAACCGTGAAAAGCCGGCCTCGAACTCCAAGAAGCTTGTGTGGTGGACGTTTTATACCCTGGTCCTCGTTGTGTCAAATGCATTCACCTTTTATGGTGCTCGAGTCTACCGCCATAGTCAGTTAGACAAGGTGTGCACTGCTCACACCTCACAGAGTTGGAGTGAGCTTCTGGATCCTCCCTATACGTTCCCGAAATCTGTTGTGTACTAACCCAGAGTGACTACCCAGGCCCTGTTGAGCAAGATGTAGAAATTCATTACAACAGCAGGCGCTTCAACGCGTCTTTCTATAATGAGTCCATTTATCGACAACCCGCGAGTCCTGAAGTGGACGCGGCGTGGGAGGAACTGGGCACCGAACGTGAGTTACAGCCTCGCACCTCGACATCGCACTCCCGGGTTGTTACTTCCAAACTCGGTGCAACCACAGAGATGGCATATGGGGACTATGGGTTTCTAACACTCCTGCACGGTCTCTAGTCAAAGGCATTGTCCTATCGGTCGATGAGGCCAAACGCTCTGGATTAGAGTTGGATCGTGTCATGGTGGGCGAGGACTATGGAGGCCCCGGATATGTGGCATTCGTGGAAGTAACTCATCAGATCCATTGCCTGGTAAGGAATCCGACGTTTGCGCGAGCCTCTCACAGCAACACCAGTGCTGGCACCGTTGCTGACCTGGGTTTAGAACCTTCTACGTCGAGGCCTGTGGTGGAACTACGACTACTACATGTCCAACAGCATAGCCGAATTTGCTGACGGCGAAAGCATAGTCAAACTCCATATTGGTAGGCCGGAGCGGTTCCTCTTTGCACTTCGATGAATTCCCTTTTCTTTTGTTCATTCAGACCAAGGAGAAGCCCGACTGACCTTTGTGCGCTTGCATTAGGGCACTGCCTCGACACCCTTCGCCAGGCTCTCATGTGTAGCTCTGACACTGGCCTCCTTCCTTTCGTCTGGGTTAGTAACAATGGTAACCCTCCCAAACAATTCCCCGATTTCTTCCGGGAACACAAATGTCGAAACTTCGAGCCGATTCTGGACTTTGCAAAGCGAAGAGAGGTAAAGGCGCTCGAGCATATGAAAGCGGTTCCGCATAAGGGGGCCTTGATTTTGGAAGACTTTCCATGACCGTGAGCAGCCAAAATGAGGCATTTAAAAATGGAATTGGCCGGGTATTTAACATTGCCAATTGACATGTGGTTTCGGGATTGGATAGATGGACTTTTCACATCAGCAAATGCTGGAGCCATCACCGGAATTATTGGTCGAGAAATCAGGGACTGGGCCTCTAAGGTGATCCTTCGAGGTTCGAGTCGCAGGGGGACTTTTCTATTGAGAGAAAGAGAAGTCGATATACCTTGGCGAGGAGCAGCGTTCAGAGCAATAGCCGGTCAAGGGGCGGACTGCGTGTTGTCGGGCTATACGATGTCTTTTGCGTGGATATTCAAAGAGGAACCCATCAATTGAGAGAGGAACGCCGACTTGAAAAGCCACAGGGTGAAGAAAGACAGAGTGGGCTAGGGGAGTCTTGTGCACAAAGATGCACATTTGTCGACGAAACAGGGGCATGCCTTCAGCGACAGGTCTAGCCTTGCAACAACTTCAGTTGAAGGGCTATCGAATCAATTCGATTGCATGAGGTTACTGCCAATGCGAATGCATTCTCTGGATCTCAAATGCTGCCCTCCAACGGTCTTCTCCCAAGCTGAAGGTCTCCGAGGCCATGTCATATGGGGCAGAGATCCATCTTGGATGTTCGTAGCCAAAATGGAGACATATATGAGGCCTAGTTAGTCAAGAGTCACCAGGCTCTGTGATAATGGCAGCCTGCAGTGACCGTTGATACGTGTGATATCAAGGAATTTTTTGTAATGACATCGTAGTGCGCACCCCAGCCTGGTTCATGATGGAGGACTCCATCCGATCATCAGTATGTGTCTTGTCAGAAACCACTGCGCCAGTTGTGCATATCATCGCGAGCACAGCAGGCGCATGCCATGCACCGTGATTTGACGCCCCGGTCAAGTTTGGACATCGGCCAAACTGACAGCCGAAAGGTTAGCACAGGTTATCAATGATAACAACGGCCGAGAATCGGACTCATATGCTTCGCGCTATACATCCGACAGCGCCAGCTCAGCATCTTAGCGTTGTTGCACAAAGCGCAGATCAGGTACCGCAGATATACCATCTGGTTAAGCGAATGCATCGTTGACCAGGGGTTCTGAACCTCAACTGCAAGCTGTGGCTAGCCCCTTTTTCCAGACTGCGTTGCTTTCCGTCCGCTTCCAAGTCTATCTATCCAGGCGGTCAGAGTGTTGCGTGCGCACCTACCGCGGATACCCGTATTTGGGAGAAGCTGCAGGAGGGGTTTGTCATCAGCGCCTAGCTCAGCATGCACCCAAGGTCTGGTACTGGCATCCCAAGCACATGCTGTGAGTAACCGAGGTGATTGGGTTCGAGACTTATCTGTCGGTGTCACTGCAAGGTTGCTGGATGAGGTGGTAGACAGATGCTTGCGAGTGCATGGCATGGCATGGCCGTGGGGTGTCGTCGTGTGCCAGACCGGGCACTTGTAGAGCAAGAGCAGAAGCAAAAGCAAGGGTTGATGAGGAATGCTGGATCAAAGTCCTGCGCAGGTATTGGCGAGGGACGCGCAGGTGGAAGTTGCTAAAGTGCCCAGTGAATTGGGGGGGAGTTGAGTGGAGAATGGGATCATGATTCCTCGGGAAACAACCTCCATCCACCTGGAACTTGAAGGGTCCCGCGCGGAAATAATACGGAGCACCAGGCCCAATGCACCCACGCCTGCGAGCACTCGCAGGGAGCGAGTCAACTAATTTTGGACGCAAGGGTTGAATTATTACATAGGTCGCTGAGGTACCTACCTAGGTAGGTAGCGAGGTAGGTACCTATGCAGCCTTCCCAGTGCCTGACAGACTGCATTTGTCTCCTTCCTCTGCCTGTACAGCTTGCCAAAGGACACACGGAGGAGATGTTCCTGCGGACGCAAACAGCCCTCGCTACGAGTAAATGTGACTGCTCGCAGCAGTGCACAGTTACTCGTACCTCCTCCGGCTCCGTAAACCATGTCGTCTAATTGAAACCCTTTTTCTTCTTGCGCCCTCCTCCTCTTCAATTGCGCCATCGACCCATCCCCAGTCAACCCTGACCATCAAGCCCCAGAGCAGGTAATCATCCCATCATCAACCCCGGCACTCACGGTGGGAGATCCTCTTTTCTCTCCTGTCGCCGGCCAACTACTGGATCTCGCCGCGTGTTACTGACTTATCTAGCGGCCTGTCTTCGACAACTGACCAATCTCTCTCGTCTCTGCCTCTCAATCCCTCAATCCCACCACAGAACCTTATCTGACTTGGACCGTTTCTTTTTCTTCTTTTGTGGGAGCTAGACAAATCGACTCTCGCCGCCAAACCCACTTCTCTTCTCGCCCATGCTCGTCCAGGGCTTCCAGTCCATCGACCTCGTCCTCTGATAGGCACGAAACAGGCACCAGAGCAGTGGTAAAAGTCTGGGCCCCTTCGTACCCTGGTCCGCCACTCCCTTGCCGGAACTCCTCCTCCATGGCGCCGCAATGCGAGCGATAAGTCGATCGGGGAAGACACATTGATATCCTTTTCTTTGTCACTTTTTCGTTGTCTTCCTACCCAGACTACAAGTCCATCCACCTCGTACGCGCCTCCCCGTTTCCGTTGCCTATTTCGCAAAGTCTATGGCGTCATGATATCAACATACTCTGTTCGCAATCCGGAGAGGCCGTCTGATTTGCGCTTCATCGATCGCTGATTCACAACCCTGGTGGTCAGATTCGATACTCACATTCCAGTCCGATCATCACAACAGAGTACAGCCTGGAAGCACCTGTCATATTATAGAGGCCATTGTCCCTATTTCTGTTGAGCCTGGGTTGTGACAGGCTTGACTTTCAGCGCTTCTCTTCGTGTTGCTACGCCACGAGAGACTGAACCCTGTTTCCTCAAGATGGCTTATACTCTCCAAGCTTCTCTCCCGACGCCACTCACGCCTTCTATGCCACTATATGGCCCGCTACCTGAACAAATTGAAGCCTTGCCAATTACACCGCCAGACATACCGGCGGGCTTTGATGAGAAGACGTTCAAACCAGACAGCGGAACGATAAAGAAAGCCTTGCATGTGCTCGCCACTGAACGGCAGGCGCTCTCCCATCTCGAGGAATTGTACACCAATTCTGCAGAGGTCCAGGATTCTCTTCTTCGAGCCATCCGTCACATCATTCTTTCAGAGACTCGGCATGGAAAGACCATCTTCACCGGTGTTGGCAAGTCTGGCCACATTGCAAAAAAGCTTGTTGCCACTTTCGTGTCGCTGGGCATTCATGCCATATTTCTTCACCCGGTTGAGGCCCTCCATGGTGACCTGGGAATTGTTCGACCCTCTGATACGGTTATTATGATTACGTTTTCCGGAAGGACTCCTGAACTCTTGACCCTTCTTCCACATATAGATACCTGTGTACCACTAATCATTATGACGGCACACCTGACCCCGACCACTTGTCCTCTGCTGTCCCATCCAGCAAGGCATGCCTCGACGAATATCCTTCTACCCACTACCATCCACGAATCCGAGATCTCATCGTTTGGGGTGTCGGCCCCAACGACTTCGACGACGATCACTCTGGCTCTGGGTGATAGCCTGGCACTTGCAGTCGCGGATGAACTCCATGCTGCTGCCGGACTTCAGACGCCGGCCATTTTTGCGGCGAATCATCCTGGCGGCGCAATTGGCGCAGCCTTCAAGACGTCCACTCCAAACATACCCAGAATGTCTGAACTGGCGACTGCAGTGAGCCAAGTCCCAATTGCGATGCCACAGCCGGACCATCCGCTCTTGTGCTTGGATGTGCTCGTGGCCGCAGTGAGGTCACCCCGTGGTTTCGTCCGAACCTCTCAGAATCATGTGATAGGTCCACGAAGAATTCAGAATCTACGAGATCCCTCTGCACCTGTCTCAGCCGCGGAGGACGAGCATGGCAGAATGGAGGTTGAGAAGACCGACTGGATATCTGTCCTCAGTTCAACCACGGTTGAAGAGTGCAAAAGGTGGATTCACCAGATGCGTGACGAGGGATCGGGTCGCGGCAGAGAATTTCTCAAGCGAGGCACTCTACTCGGGATTGTGGACCATAACGAGGTGACAGGTGTTGTGGAGATAGAGGATGTCATGGGCGAAGACTTTGCTTGATTTTTTATCCGAGGGACATTATGATCAAACATTATAGAGCTTTTGCACAAGGGCGGCCAGCGAGTGACCATTGAATTTCGATGCTGAATATGCCTGATTTGGCAACATTATGAGTATTATGAATACCACTCATCTTCTTCTTCCTCCTCATCCTCTTCTTCGCCGTCGTCTTCTAATGTTTCAGCACGACTTTCCGCTGCATCCTGTCCAGCAGTGTCAGCAGATATCGAATTGTTCTCCTGCCCCATGTCCGTTCCAGCTTTGACACCACTTCTGAGTGCATCGCGCTTTTCTCGAAGTTTTCGGACTCTTTCCTCCATTTCCTCCATAACGTCGAATTCCTCTTCAATCCTTCTCTCTTCATCTTCCTTTTCGTCATCTGCTTCAGTCTCCAATTTCCGCCGTCTGTCTTCCTCTTCCTGGGCTTTGAGCTGGGCTGACGTGACTGGGGCTGCTGTGATTGTTGCCGAAGTGTAGTCTGGCTGCGCTGCGGCGGCCAGTGGTGCAACCTCACGCTCAAAGGCGGCCCACTCATCCTCATCGAGCGTGGGTGGTTGTGCAGAGCCATTCGGTGGAGGAGGTGCATCGTCTGCCGCTGGCGCAAGTGGTGTCGATTGTTTTGCCTCTCGGCCTGCATGTTCTTCCAGTTGAGGAGGCAGCACTCCCGCCTGCCTGCGGTCTTCTCCCTCATCTTCCACCACCGCAATACTCTCCGGCCGTGACTTGGGTTTCTTCCGCGCATCGATTTCCGCTTCATCGCGTTCGAGTGGTGCTTCGTCGTCGTCGACATCTTCAATCTTCCGCTTGACTCCCTTGTTGCCTGCGTTTGCCCCGATGTTTGCACCACCGGCGTTCTCTTGTGAAGCAGCCTGAACGGTGTTTCTTCTGTGGTTCGCGCTCTTGAGGTGCCCTTCCCAGAGGGCCTCGGACTTGACGTTCAGGTTGCACACAGTACAGACAAGCATACCGGATTTCGTGTAGGAGAGGTGAGGGTGAGAGATTCGACGAGCCTGCCGCTCTGCGGCGAGGAGGGCTCGGACGTCGGCCATGGTTTCATCCCTGGCTTTCTGTTCGGGTTTCGACGAGAAATACTGCTGGTGAAGGAGACGACCTGCGTGGCTCGGGGAAGAAAAGACTTGTGAAGGCTCTCCAATTGTTACCAAGGGCAATCAATCCACAGGAACTGGTGGATCTCGGGATGCCTAGTCTGGTTACGTCAAGGCTCAGTATTACTACCTAGTACTACTAGGTAGGTACCTAGGTACCTAGGTACTCAGTAGGCTGCATAACCAGGTGGCAGGTATTATGCCGCTGCTTTAGAACTCGGTACCCGTACTAGTATTCGAACGGTGCACCTCTTCCGCCGGCTGATCCAACCAATCCCGGTTAGAAGTAACTCCGCTTCCTTGGCGGTGGTTTGTCGCAGCTCAGACTTTGAGGAGTTGCTTGCCACTTTCACTTTCATGGTTGCCCGCAACTGGCATCCAACTCCTCTCTCCTCTCTCCTATCTTCACATTATCATCACAACAATTAACCCCCCGGGACTCGTTTGTTATTCCATCGCGCGCTGTCTGCCATCGGACTGTGGCAGGGTGCCGTTGGAAGTGTTTATTAGTCTACTCGAATTTGGAGGGCACTTTCGCTGGTCTCGTGGACACTATCTCTACTGCTCCAAACTTGTCGTAGATCGCGATATTAGACGTGGTTCATGACAAGCACCCACGTCCTGCGTGTCTCGTGTACATCGTAGTGTCTAGCGACCCGTTGTTGTTACCGCCATGGCTGGTAAGCATTGCCATTATCTCGGCCGCTTTCGCTGCGCGCCTGGTCTGGCGAACCTTACTGACGCAATTACAGAAGAACCGCCGCGACGTTCAGGTCGCGCCACCAAGGGCCAGTACTCCAAAGATCGCGATATCCCCGAAGAGGTTCCTGCGAAGAAAAAGGGCAAAGGAAAGGGCTCCAAAGCCAAAGCGACAGAACACGAGGAGGAGAGTGAAGAGATCATCCGCTGTGTCTGCGGCACCTACGAAGAAGAAGAAGATGTTCCTCGAGCGATGATCTGCTGCGATACCTGCTCCGCATGGCAACATAATGGTTGCATGGGTCTTGCGGAAGACTATGAACCTGCACAATACTTTTGCGAACAATGTCGCCCCGAGGACCACGAGGAATTGGTTGCAGCCATCGCGAGGGGAGAGAAACCGTGGGAAGAAGCAATCAAGCAGCGAGACACAGGCAAAGGAAAGAAGAAAGGTGGTCGAAGAGGTCGGAAATCGGCTCCTGGTCGGACAAGCGAGGCCGTGTCTCGCGCCTCTCAGGATGTTGACGAAACCCCGGCGCCCACTCCTACGGCTGGACAGAAGCGCAAACTCGAAGAGTCGCCAGCGGTTCCGGAAGTGAAGGTACGATATATCTCGCGCAAGTCAGTAGACACCTGCTAACGTCCTTTTAGAACAAGAAGGCACGAGGGACACCTGCTGCTGACACCAATGGCACCAAACCAGTCAAGGCTGAGACCCCTTCCAGGCAGGTGTCCAGATCAGAGCCTGTCTCGGCGGTTGCGGGGGACGTGAAGGAACTTACAAATACTTCGAGGAAGCAAGCTGCGTCTACGTTGGTCAGACTCATAGAACAGCAAATCAAAGAAGCCGTAAAGCATGGCGACTACAGTATTCCTACCGGCACGTCTGCGACAGAAGTCGCCAACCAGGTTGGCCTCCGTACGGAACATGCTCTGTATCACGTCCAGGTCGGCGGAAGCGGTGACCCCAACGAAGCCTACAAGTCCCAACTGCGAGCGATAAGCTTTAACGTGAAGAAGAACCGCACGTTAGGTGTACGGCTACTGAATGGAGATCTCCTTCCTCACACCCTTGCATCGATGGATCCGAAGGATATGGCAAGTGATGAGCAGAAGAAAAAAGATGCCGCTGTCATGAAAGAGCTGGAGAAACAACATACCATCGTGGAGGAGCAGGGCCCGAGAATTCGGCGAACTCATAAGGGTGAAGAGTACGTGGATGAGTCAAGGCAGGTTGCAGCAGAGTCTGCAACTTCGAATGCTCCTGTACGGAAACCCAGTGTCGCAGAACAAGAGGTTGATGCAAAGAGCCCCAGTATCAGAAGCCCTTCCGCCACCCCAGCCGCTCCCGGCAAAGGAGGCAAAGCGAGACCATCTGTTGATACCACCCGACGACAATCGTCGGCCAACTTCGACATTGACAAGGTCTGGTCGAATGTCCAAGGTTCCCCTGACGGCGACAATCAGCGATTCGGTGAACTACCGCAAACGACGTCGCCAACCGTCGCTGTCCGAGAACCCATCGCTCCAGGGACCAAGGCCGACGCAGATATCGACGAGCTACTGAAAGACGAGGAAGCCGAGTCACCGCCGTATTCACCCAAGGAATCTGCTGAGGCTGATGGTGTTATTTGGCGAGGCCTCGTAAACGGCGGAAACCTAGGCCGGTTCCATGCTGTAGCGAGATATGCAGCTGGAGCCACCCCCGATGCAGATACGTTGCGCATGACCTACGACCAGATCATCCCGGCTGAGATCGACATAGGAGGTCGGATCCAGCCCGCTCGAGCGGACGAATACCTTTGCGGCCTTGAGTACAGCAACACGTCCGACCTGGTCATTGTGTGCATGCCCGAACCCGCAAACTCGCATGATCAGGAGCAATTTGACAAGTTTTTCCGGTATTTCAAGAACAAGGACCGGTTTGGAGTAGGGATCCAACACACAAATCCGGCGATCAAAGACATCTACTTGATCCCGCTGGACAAGGGCCAAGAAATGCCTACTTTCGTCAAGAAACTCGAGACAGATTTTCCGGATCCTGCCCAGGAGAAAATGCTTCTGGTCCCAATTGTTATCAAAAACAGTGAGCTGTCACATAATACGCCTGCGACGTTACTTGATGGGACACCTGCTACGGCTGCCAGTCCAATGGTCGGAGGAGGGCCCATAGCGCAAACTCCTATCACGCCTCACGAGGGCAGCTTCCCATTCAATCAATCTCCGATGCCGAGTCAGCAGGGAGCAAATGGAACACCTCAAGTTCAACATGGTCTGGGCGTGACAGCAGCATTTCCCACGCCAACACCTGTCTCTTCACTCCCACAACCTCATCAACAGCCTTCTCAACAACCACTGCAGCCGTCACCTCCACCCAACGCCGCCATGGCCAACGCTCAGAGAGTTCTTGGTCCTCAATTAGCCTCTTCCCCATCGGTCGTGCAGTTATGCGCCCAAGCACCCAATGCCGGAGAAGCCGAGTTTGCTGTGATCAAGAGGTGTCTCGAGCAAAATCCCGAGGCACAGAGCAACTTGGGGGTCTTGACAGGGATGTTGCAGCGATATAGCGAAGAGTCACGCGGAGGTGGCGCAGGGGACGGAGGTGGTACGGCTGGTGCATAAGGACAGAACCACAAGATAGGTGGCCGGTCACAGACAAGGACGCGGAGGGTTTGTGCTAGACGAGCTGGGAAGTTTGGATAGGTTGAGGGAGATGAGAGCAGATGTGTGTCTGGGCGTCTGGTGTAGGGATAGCAGAGACTGTTGAAACGATTGATACCCCTGGCGTGCAGTGGAAAGGAGCTATGCATTTGTACATGCACCAGCAGCGCAACTGATGAAGTATCATCACAAGCACCGTTAAATTCTACGTGCTTCGGTTTCGGGCTCCGGAATCAGCGTAGCAAGCGCTCACGGCCATGCGCCAGGATGCCACACACGTGGCTAGCATCTCCCCTGCATTGCTAGATAAGAGTGGAAGGGGGCACACAGTGACACAGCTTGTGATTCGACCCTGGGCCAGGGTCAAAAGGGCTCGAAGGGGCCGGGGGAAGAATGGTTCATTATGTATGAGTTAGTAGTCCGCGCGCAGGTGCCCAATTATTGTTTGATTGATAAGGGGATGGTGTTCGGCAATGGCATCTTGAAGAGCTCTGAGATCTGGGCGTTCGACGTCGAGAGTATATATATACTCTAGTACCTCGTATCGTGTGTTCGATAACTAGGTAGGCAGGTAGGTACCTAGTAGGAAGGATGTGGTCTCCTATTCCTCTCCCTGCCTGTACTGCAAGTGGTCTGGTTCTCGACAATCCCACAGACATGCAATGCAGTGCACAAAGTTCCACGGTCGCATGTTCTGTTCTGCTGTTAGAGCGTCTCCAAGAATGTCCTCACAAGCTCATCCCTCCTGGCGGGGTCCAGGATATAGAACCTGACATCCCTCAGGATAGCGTCCGGCAAGGCATCCGGAGAATCGCTAGCCGGGTCGAATTTGGTCTTGTCGACGCTCTTGAGCAGACCCACAACTTCCTTCCTCCGCTCGGCGTCGCCCAGTTTCAACTTGCCCACGAGCTCGCGGTAGAGCTTCTCCCTCTCTTTATCCTGCATGGACCGCTCCAGCATCTCCGGGGATTTTTTGAATTTTCTCCGAAATTCCGGCCAGTACAGTTTCGGCGTGGCGTGGTTTTGCAGAAACCGCAGGTATTCCACCCTGGGGTCCTTCTTGTTCTGTGTGTTGGCGGCCGCCGCTGAGGCCTTGAGGGCTTGCAGTTCTGCGATGCGGTCCTTGGACCATGCCACAAAGGCCTCTTTGCGTGACGAGGTGTTTGGTAATGCGACGTAGCGTGGGTCTTCTATTAGAGTTGTGTCTTCGATCAGTTTTTCAAAGGTGGAGTACGGTGATATGCCCGAGTCGTCGAGGAGGGATCGGAAGAGCGCAATGTTGTCCTCCGCGGTGAGAGGGAGGCCTTCATCTTCATCTTCGTCTTCGTCTTCTTCTTCTCTTTCTCCATCGCCTCGCGTGTAGTCTCGGTCCTCACCGTACCCGTCATCGCCCTCCATCTGCGCCAATTGCCAGGCTATATCGTCTTCGTCGAATTCTACCGGTCCAGCAGGTGGTGGGTTCTCACTTTCAGCGTCGTGGGAGAGACGAGGCCGTTTTGATGGCTCATCATCTGCTTCCGCCTCATCATCTGTCACTTCGACTTCCTCGTACTCGTCGCTGTCGTACTCTTCAGGCCCGACAGAGGCTCGAGATCTGTCTCTTGTGGGGGTGTCTGGTCTCGGTGTATCAACCCTTGGTTGTGATTTCCCACGATCCTCATTGCTCTCTTGCTGCTCAGTCCCTGCCTTTTTCTTCGCTTCCCATTCTAGCCTGTCCATCTCAATCACCGCCATCATGACATCCTGGGGAAATTTCCACAAACTTTGCTTCGTCTCTGTGTTGTGGACAAACCTCCTGCCTAGTTTTGTCTTCACCAGCACCCACGGCGCGCAATTCGGTATAGGTGCTTTCGACTTGGGTCGGTCTCCGTGGTTGCGTCTCGGACGAGAGTGTTCCTGGTAGCTTCTTCCCCCCGTGAAATGTCCCGCCTGCGCCATGGCATTGTTTTTATTGAACTCTTCCATGGCCTGCAATGAGGCGCGCATAACATGGTCGGGCTCACTTGCGCCATAGTCTATGCGCAGTGGTTCATCAGAGGGAAGACTGGGCCTGGTGTAGGTAGATTGCTTCGTCTCAGCATTGTAGTAGTAGGTGTGGCCGGTGGGCGCTTTGTGCTCCGTCCATCCTGGTGGTAGGGGAGGCTCTACAGGGACCGAACGGTACGTGGACTTCAACTTGCTACTCATTTCGCAAGCCGCAGCAGATATTTTCACTCCAGGTATATTGTACAGAGAAGAGGGCACAAAATACAAACCTGGGGTGAGTCTGGTGCCAGCCTTGGAGAAAAATTGCTGGGACATGATTGGCTGAACGGCGGGCGACGCGTGAGAGCCGTGCCTGCTTCAATCCTCAGAACTATTTCTCTCTCCGTCTTCATGCCTGCTTCTCTTGAGCTCCCATTTGCTATCTTTTCAGATCTCACTCGCACACATCGCCCAGAATGTCTCGCAGATACGACTCGAGGGTAAGTTTTATACGTTGAAGGATACCACACTCGTTGTCTGATTGACGCAGCTGCTAACTCATTCCTCAGACGACCATCTTCTCCCCCGAAGGCCGCTTATACCAGGTCGAATACGCTCTCGAAGCTATCTCGCACGCCGGCACTGCATTGGGGATACTGGCACAAGATGGTATAGTCCTTGCTGCGGAGCGGAAAGTCACAAGCAAACTGCTGGAGCAAGACACTTCGGCGGAGAAGCTGTATATCTTGAACGAGTATGTCTCTTGTTTTGGGGGGGTGGTTGGAATACACGGCCACATACTGATCGTTCTATTTGTGCAGTAATATGATTTGTGCGGTGGCAGGAATGACTGCTGACGCCAACATCCTCATCAACTTCGCGCGACAAGCCGCTCAGCGATACCTCTTGACCTATAACGAAGACATCCCCTGCGAACAGTTGGTGCGTCGCTTGTGCGACTTGAAGCAGGGATACACACAACATGGTGGTCTACGGCCTTTCGGTGTTTCCTTCATCTACGCTGGCTGGGATCCTCAACGGCAGTTTCAACTCTATCAAAGCAATCCTTCGGGCAACTACGGTGGATGGAAGGCTACAAGTGTAGGAGCAAACAATGCCAGTGCACAGAGTCTCTTGAAGCAGGACTACAAGGAGGACTGTGACTTGAAAGAGGCATGTGGCATGGCGGTGAAGGTGTTGAGCAAGACGATGGACTCGACCAAATTAAGCAGTGAGAAAAGTGAGTTCGCTGTCCTATTCCATCCCCCGGGCAAACGAACATTTGCTGAGTAGTGCTTGTGCAGTCGAGTTTGCGACAGTTGGGAAGACCAAAGATGGCAAGATATACCACCATCTTTGGTCCGGTGACGAAATCATGACCCTCCTTAAAGAACACGGTCTGGCTAAGGAAGAGGAACCCGAAACCGGCTAGTTGTCGGCTGGTACTGCATTCACATTCCCTATTAGATGGAGGTGAGCGCGAACCCAGGCCATGAAAAAGTGGCAGATCCTCGACTTGTCTTTTTGGGTGGGAACCACACTGGTGCTGTCGGGGTTTGTACGTTTCTACAAGTTACAGAGAAAAGGCAGGAAATTTCAGGCAGCATCGCATAGCACTGGGTGTTCATGGCGAACGGTGGGCAATCCGCTGTTGAAAGAACCACAGTTTCCGAATTCCAATGATCATGGGCAGAAGCTGCCTGTCTGCCAGATCAGCCATGAGTGTCAAGTGGAGATGGTGCAATGCTTCATTTGCTATCTACTCTTGTACGAGGTGAAGATCCTTCAGAGAGTCTCCGCGCTCGATCCTTTTAGCTTGCTCGTCTTGGTGCAACTGAGCAATTCCCCCGACCGGTCTTCCCCCTCCAAATTTGCAAAACACTGGTCGTCCTCCGCAGGGATACGTTGAAGCTCTGACAGCTACCCAGGTAATCAGCGACTGCACTACCGGAACAGCGTCAACATGTAAAATGCAGTTGTCAGCCCACAGCCCTGCAGAGAGGGAATCTGTGATCAGATTGGCAGGTGCGATTCCAGAAGAACCACGACTAACCGAGTCTCTCAGCAATCCTGAGGACGACTTCGAACGAAGATGGAACTTCATTTGAAGTTGGGCAAGGCTCCCGAGGACTACCACGACATGGCTCTGAAAGCGGATAGTCTTCCTGCCCTTACGTTTACCGCCACGGTTCCCTGGGATGATTTTTTTCCTTCTTTCTGGTGCTCCGACGACATAAATCTCTCTTGTGAAGATCAAACCCATGACAAATTCCTTCAGGAAGGTCTTACTTTGGGCTTTTCTGTGACCAGGGATAACACAAGGACAAGATGGCCAATCTTAATATTCTATGGACAAAGTGAATGAGGTGGGATTCTTGAAGCAAATTTAAGTATCGACATACATTTCTTTGGCGGGCTGGCCGTTGCCAATATACGAGACTGACATATATTGTATTGGCAGTACTATGGATCCAAGATCAGTTGAGTGCAACTGTCATCATACGTCGCAAAAGTCGACTCGGATCACTTTTGCACATCGCAATATCCCATCTGGAGGTGGACGCTTGATTCCACCGTCGGTGAGGAACAAAGCTGATTGTCCAACACGGCCGTCTAGCCAGATTCCAGCAGTCGGACCAATACAATCTGAGCAAGCCGGCCCCTGTACAACTGCCTTCATATCATGGTCCGTCACCTTGTCATCCTCCAACTCCAGGTTTACTTTCACTATTGCATTGTCTCGGTGGGTTGTCACATATGCAACCGCCTGTTTGTCGTCACGGTCGTCTAGAATCAAGTCGTCCCACTGCCAGCCTTTTGCAAGCACTTCCGCTTCGCCTACTGGGTTGAAGGTACACGCGTCGACCTGCACTCGACAGACAAGCTTTTGCTGTGTGCTTGTATAGTATACATATTTCGTCTTGGCCGAGTATTTCAATCCATTCGTGCCGGGCTGGATGTCCGACAGGTTCAACTTCCCAGCCATTGTACAGTGAGAGTACCACACTTCGGCCTTTGCTGTAGGATGAGGCAAGACCGACAGGTCGAGGTCGATACGCCATATGCACGAAGCAAAACTGTCGGCGGCGAGAAGTACTGACTCTGATAAGGCACAAAGCCCATTCAAGACCCGGGCACTCGGAGGAAATTCCATGATCGTCCTTGTCCGTAGGCGAACCGCGGAGTCGGCATTGTCGAGCATGCGCAGGTATGATTTGCCTCCAGACGACCCGGTGAGTTCGCTCGTCACAAGGTATCGCACATTTGGGTTGTGAGGAGCATTCACAATGCCCATAGGCCGCTGGCCTTCCTCGAATGTTGCAACAAGAAGAGGAGATACTGATCGCCCAGACTCTGGACAAGGGGGTAGCCAGTAGAGCTCCTGGCGGTTGAGGCAAGTGATGTAAAACCCCGTCTGGGTAGATCCAGCAATGTTCTCGAGGAAGAAACCGGGAGGAAAGGACGCAACGAGAGAGACCTGCGCTTCATTCATCTTCAGCAACATGGTCTACCAGTTTTTGCAAAGTTTGAATATTTGCAGTGGAAGATAGTGTAACAAACTCAGGCTGAGTGTTTGACGCTTATGGTCTGTTCATCCGTGGGTTGTCCTCCCTCATCCACGGTACGGGGAGAAAAGGATCGACTCGACCTCACTTCACGCTTCGGCTACTAGGTTCCTGTTGCACCTTCTAGGGTCGGATTTCAGGCTGTCGGGATGGTTGCTGCGGACCACTGACGGTAGCTGCGGAACGGAGCCAGTCCGAACAGACTTGGTTACGCACTCTGAGGAGTATAACCACAAACAAGTGTGCATTGTCTCCATCTGGGTCTGCTCGTAGCTTCTGAGGCACAACCTTGAAATCTTTGGAGAGAGACATATCGACCCAATCCATTCATTGGCACCTGCTTAGCTACACGTGAGCGAAATGAGCAGCCGTCTAGGGCTCATTGACCCGGCGTCACTGAGCGTCGAGCAAAAGGAAGCATACGATATCATGGACGGGTATACCACCCAGAGATACGGAGAGTCGTAAGTCCTTGTTCCAATATTCTGCACTGCCTAGGTCCTTCCACGACTTTGTGGTGGCTACGTGGTGGACAGATTGATTTCTGACAAGGTGTTTAGCCCCACGATCAAACGTGAAGATGGCTGCCTACTCGGCCCTTTCGGCGTTCAACTACACCTTCCTGGGATAGCACAGCATTTTGTTGGCATCGGGAAGACCTTGCTAGCTGTTCCTGGCCTCTCAGCCCGAGCCCGCGAAGTGGCAATCAATGTTGTCGGCGCGCACACAAAGGCTGCCTACGAACACGCCGCTCATGCACGGGCGGCACTGACACTGGGGTTTTCGAAGGCACAGCTCGACGAAATTGAATCCGGTGTCTGTCCAGCAGATCTGGGTGACGACGAAAAGGTCGCTTTCGATGTTGCGACCGAATTGCTGGAGCGCCCAGGTCCCTTACGTGAAGATGTTTGGCAACGGGCTGTCGGTGTGCTCGGGAATAGTGGCGCAATGGTGCTGGTGCAATACATCGGTTGGTACCGATATATAGCTACGATTCTAAACGGATTCGACGTGCAAGTTCCCGAGTCCCGGTAGTGATAGAATCTCAAAGTGGAGTCCGCAGCGAGAAAGCGGTCAATTGAGCTCATCAATGGGAGTACATAGCTGAGATGACATGCTAGGGTGGATAAGCACACTTCAATCCATGCCCGCAGCAGCCGCACGAACCGCATGGGCCGTCAGGACCACTGAACAAACCCGGGGTCTAACCCCGCAACAAGCCACTCCTTCTTTCTCTCACACTGTTGTCAAACGTTCGAAGAGTCGGTCTTGCTGAACATCGCCCACCGCGCGCCAGAGACAAGGATCTGCCGATAACCAGGACATTGAGCTGCAGAATGGAGCCCACGAACCACGGCAGCAGGCGGGTACGCACAAGAAAAGCGTGTTTGCCCTGCTCAAGGCGGAAGCGGAAGTGCAACGGAGACTTTCCCTGCGACGTGTGTGTAGGATACGGCTACGAATGTGTGTATCGACCAGGAACCAGTCAGACCTACACGCGTGCCCATCGTCCCCCGTCCCGCCTCCAGTACAGTCGTCCCGCCAGCACTGGAGCGGAAAGGTCGAGTAGAGATGCCATGGAGACCTGGACCCCATCAAACGCGGCCTCTAGTTCTACCAACATGACAGAACGGGTTCATGAGGGTAACAATGGTCTTCTTGTGATGTCTTCGTCTCGATACCTGGGACGATACTCGGCTGAAGCATTTCCGAGGTTTCTGGCGTTACAAATGCAAACTCAACTTCTTCCAAAACTACAGCCCTTTGCATGGAATTTGAATGAGAGACCCAAGCCGTCACCCAAGGTGAAAGGAGCGATCCGTTCCTTGATCACCTTAGACGCAGCACAGCACCAAGTCCGTTCCTTTTTCTTGCTGGACTTTCCTGCCTCAGCCTGTCTGAACCTCGACGTTCTGCTTGCTCGGTGTGAAAGTCACTGGCAGGGACACAACCAAGGTTTGACTTTCGAAGCTGTGATCTCGGGCCTCATAGGCATGGCTGCCGTCCTTGGACACGCATTGAACGCCAGACAAGAGACTTGTATCATCGAGCACGCAGAAAAAATATTGAATGATCCAGCCGTCCTCGGGGAAGCGACTATCGAGCTTCTAGTAGCACTGGTGTTGCGATATCTCTACCTTCGTGCAACGGCGACACCTCAAGCTACGTGGCTGGTCATTTGCACGACGATGCATATGGCTGAATCCTTTGGCCTGCACAAGCAGTACAGTCCCGGCGCAGGCAGAGACCAATACTCGACGAGTGGCTGGAACGACGAAACTCGGTCACTCCTATTCTGGCTAATCTCAGCCGGTAACCGCCTCTCATCTCATGAACTAGGTCGAACACCCGTTGTCTTACAGGGTGTCACCAGGGTATTCCCTTTCTCAGCATCCGACACGAGTACCATTGCCACATTCTGCCGAGTTGCTCATCTTTTACCACTGGAGACGAATCCGGAGAACTCGGAAGACGAGTACAACCACTTCTCCGAATCCTTGGAAAAGATCACATCCATACGCATTGACCAGCCGTTCCTGAAGCTCATCGCGGCAGACGTCTGTTTCATCCTTTACAGACGAATTAGAGTGAGCACCAACCGGCATATCACCAAGCAGGAAGTACAGCAAGTGGTTGCCGTCGGTAGAGAAGCTGTCCACGCCGCTAGACGGCTTGTACAAGAGAGAAAACCATGGTGGAATATCCTCAGCACACTATTCCAGTTCTGCTGTACCTTGATCTCCATGGACTCCATTGATAGTCTTGCTGACCTCAATTCTGTAATAACGACGATCAACCTGGTCCGGGGCTACTATCCGGGAGACGACAGCGCAGAAGCTGTCGCAACTTTGAACACATTGATTGGAGCTTTGAGGCAAAAAAAGCAAAGTGAAATAGACTGCCTCAACTTGGGAGACAACTGGGAAGGTCCTATAAGCGCCAAACTTGATGCGCCATTCTCGACCGAACGAGTGTCTTCGGAACCAATCTTGGAAGATTTCCAATTCACCTTCGAGGATTTAGATTGGATGTCATCGGATCTGTTGATGGGTCAATGAGGAAAGAAGGAACCAGGTTCTTGAAGATGTTGAATGAGATTGTGCTCGTTCTCCGTTGGGTTATTCGATTGGCAGGCGAGAGTCAACTGTATCTCTGCTTACCGTCCCTAAGGATGCCAGCGTCTATTGGGTTGGAAATGAGCCCCGATGTGACGGAACTTTGTGGAATCAGGTTTAACGGACACCGGGTCCCTGTGAGCCGTGTAAATCATGAATGATCCCATGGACAGTGACCTTCTCATGACCAGAACAGCTACTTGCGAGAAACCACAGTGAGATTCAGCAGCTGGATCTGTTGGACGACCTGCCTTCCCTTGGCATCACAACCTTGTGGAAGCATTGGGATTTCTGGCTGAGTCGGCCAACCCTGGCCATAACTATAGTGCAATCCCACAGTCTATGGTAAAGTTTTGTCCTGTCAAGCTCCCGTTGAGTACGATGGTTTTGGCGAGGTTGGCCACGTCGTCAAGATCAACGACTCTCTTCAGGATGGTTTTGTCTCTCACAGACTCTACCACATGTTCCGGGAACTGCTGTCCCCAATCGGTCATCATCAATCCTGGGCTCAAGCTGTTACACCGAACCTTGGGTCCGCTGACCGATGCAAGGCATTTCGATAGATGTATCGCAGCTGCTTTGGAGACCGAATAAGGTATGGAGCTGCCAGATGGAATGACTCCAGCCAGGCTAGACACCACAAGAAAGCTCCCTCCATCTGAGTTTGCTTGGAGGTGAGGTCGAGTGGCGTGAAATAACCACAAGTGTGACTTCACATTGATGGAAAAACATCTGTCCCAGTCTTCGTCGTTCATGTTTTGCTCAAGGTCAGAAAACTTGACAATGCGTGTCCATCCCACATTGCTGACCACGACATCCAATCTGCCCATGACGGTCATGACCTCCTCGACCAACTTGATGATGTCGGACCTGACGGAGATATCTGCCTTCACGATATGAGATCGTGGCAATATGCTAGTCCCATCTTCCTCCGGTGCTCGTGTGCATCCCTCAACGACCTTCTGAGCCTTGGACAGGTCGGAATGATAGTTGACAACAATCCGATAGTCGCGAGAAAGCGCTTTGACAATAGCAGCGCCAAGCCCGGCCGACGAGCCTGTGATGAGAGCTACTTTGGCTGGCATTTCGATAAGGAGTGATCTGAGTACCAAGATATCAAAGGGTCGAGAGGACTCCCAGGCGGCGGACAGAGTTTCCCGGGTGCCCTTTTGAGGAGCATGGGAAGAGGTGTCCCGGAGAAGCGGGTCTTGATGCACAGCCCATCGAACCTCGTGCGGTCCGCACGTCCCGACATAGCCTTGTTCGTCCCACCCGTACCGCCTCCTTGTGAGATGATCCCTCTTTACCAGCCACGGAGCTCCCAAATGTCCAAGGCCATGGCACACCAAGCTCCAGCAATAAGACTAAGGCATGCAGTCTTCGAGATTTGTAGTAGCTCGACTGAATCCTAGTCAGAACACCATCTTTGGTTCATTCGGAGCAGCTTTGCACGGAGAGGAAACGATGGCAACGACCAAAATGCACACATTTTACCCAACTCAATCGAAGACATGCCTCCCACAGGAAGTTGAGGCAGTTACCACAAGTGACGGTCAGCACCCAATAGATATAACGACAGAAAAGCGTATTACCCGCAAACTGGACCTCCACATTATTCCATGGTTATTCTTCATGTGGTATGCTCTACCAACTTGTCCAAGGCTAAACAGTTTCCGACAAGACCTAACAACACGTTGTGCAGGTTCTTCGGATCCCTAGATCGAGCGAACATTGGCAACGCCAGTATTGCCGGTCTCTCCAAGGACTTGAAATTGGAAAATGTCCAGTTCAACGTGGCGCTCTTGATTTTCTACATCCCTTACGTCGTCATTGACATACCGTCGAACTTGGTGATCAAACATTTTCAAGCGGGCTACTATCTCCCAGCTCTTATCATTGTCTGGGTCAGTCTGGGCCCCGTAACCACCAGTATCAGCTCGATCTAACGCTTTGGTGCAGGGACTTACCTGCACATGCATGGGATTTGTCAAATCTTATGGAGGTCTTATCGCCGGTCGCGCAATTCTGGGCATGTGTGAAGGCGGACTCATAGGCGGGATACTAATCTATCTTGCCCTGTTCTACCGGCGACAGCAATTGCTGACCAGGGTCGGGCTCTTCGCAAGTGCCGCTCCACTTGCAATTGCTTTCGGTGGACTATTGGCAACGGGGTTGTCCAAAATATCTTGTGGAGGATACAACGGTATACCAGAGAATGAGCGGGAGCGAGTGCGTTCGAAGTCTTCGCTAACCCTGGCGCGCAGGTTGGCCGTGGATCTTCTTCGTCGAGGGGGCCATCACAGTAGCCTACGGCATCCTTACGCTCTTTTTCTTGCCACATACACCTGCACAGGCAAAATTCTTCAACGCGCAAGACCGAGACGTTGCCGTTCGCCGCATGAAAGAGGACGCGGACGGCGCCATGGCGGCTGATGAAGCGGGCGATGAGCATTTCAAATGGCATTGGGTTCGCATGGCACTGAAAAGCCCCAACACCATTATTTGCTCCCTAGGATGGTTTTTCTTGCTTATCTCGATCTATGTACGTGTCCTGGTGCCGCTCCTCGACGAAACATTTCACTGACCAATTTTGCAAGAGTTATGCGCTTTTCCTGCCGACCATCATTCATGAACTTGGCTATTCCGCGGTCCACGCACAGCTGCTTACCGGTGAGTTGCTCGAGATTGCTTTGCAGTACAAAACTGAGACGTCATGACAGTGCCGCCAAACATTTGTGGTTTTGTCGCCATCTTGGTTCTCTCAACCTGGTCTGATAAGGTCAAGGCTCGGGGCCCGTTCATTGTCGGTGGTTGTATTCTTGCCATCGCCGGGTACATCATGCTTCTGGCTGCGGAGAGTCCAGCAGTGAAATACGGTGGAACGTTTTTGATCGCGACCGGCGTCTATCCAGGAACTCCGATGTCAGGACCTCCTTTCTCCCCTTCAGGTACCATAAAAAGTACTGACGTGAAGCAGTGTCCAGGGCTGGCTGGCCAACAACCTAGCACCACATTATGTTCGGGCCACGGGAATAGGTTTTCAAGTCACCGTCGCCAACTGTGCCGCCTTCATCGCCACATTTGCGTATTTATCCAAGGACGCGTAGGTAATAACCACGAGTGTCGCTGGCGTGAATGCTGACAGCGAATTTAGACCTCGATTTGTCCTTGGGCATAGCATCTCTATTGGCGGGCTTGGTCTCTGCAGTATTACAACCCTTCTGGGAATGGGTTATTGTCGATGGGAAAACGCACGGCGAGAGAATGGTGAAAGGAACCATCGACTGAGTGAGGAGCGAGTGGACCTACTCGGCCATCGCCATCCCAGCTTCCGGTAAGTGCGCTGGGGCATTCACTTTTGACCGTGTTACTTACCCGACCTTAGCTACACTATCTAGAACTCCAGCAGTCATAATACTGATGCTTTTCACATGCGGCGTGCTTATAATCTCGACGGCGTAGACAGATCCTGGTGACTCCTTCCTCAGAGCCGTCAATACCTCCAATCGACGTAATAGCGAGACAATCCCCGTCTTGCCCGTTGTGTCAGCTGTAGCTCCGGGACTATAGGAGAGTCTATCCTGGATTCGATTTCCCGGACGACAGCCGGAGGCACGAGAAAGCCCTGGTCTACCTACTACGTGAAGGACAACGGCTTATTGGTACCTGGGCCGGAATTCCATGCGGGATAGACGACGACGTTCAAACATGTAAAACGCGCCAAAGGGCCATGTTGTCTTTTAGGATGAGAGTTCCGAGTCCTTGACTTAGCTGAAAGACCGTGGTCGCCTTTTGAATATCCAGAATCGAACTACCCGAACCAGTTGATGGAGACAGAATATGTTTATCCTCTGGCGATGAATCGACAACCAAAGGTCCTCTGGGGCGAGTGCTGCGCTTGGATGGCCTCAATATTCGAGCCTCAGGCGTCTGGCCATCTGACCGTAAGTGAGGCTTATGGGGTGAGGGCGGCCCTTTCGTTTACCTTGAATACCAAATCCCAGGACCACACAAGACACGGTCATTCGAACAGGCAGCAATCGCAAGATTTGATAAGTGACAAGCGGCGAAAATCATTCGGGATCCTCCCATCAGGACCCCGGGCATGTCGAGAGGACCTTGTAAGATCACAAGTCAAGTCATGTCACGTCATCCTGCGAAGGCAACAGGTTTAACAAAGAGGGCTACCCGAGTCGGACCATGGCAGTGTGGTCTCCCTCGACGTGGGCTGAAATACCCTTGAATCGTGTCAGCCTTAGCAATGACAGTTACTCGGATGGCAAGGTCGAAACAAGTAGGATTTGTCAGTCCATACATATTCACCGCCGCGGGGGTGGACGATTTCGATCAGGTGAAACAAGCCCGCGGTTTTGTTTTCTCGTGGCGGCCGAAAAGTCCTGCGCGTACTCGAAATGGCCTTGGCCTTCGTCGATCGACAGCATTGTATGCTTGTAGTCAGATAAAGTAATATGTCTGACTGACGCAAGCAAGGCACAATGGGGCTGGCTGTGGAGGGATTAGTTTGGCGGAGAATTGATTTGCGGGCCAGGCCTCCATATGTAAAATGCTAAGTACTTGGGAAGTATGCCTGTATGCATGTTTTAAGGTACAAGGATACTATTAACATGTACCAAGATCATGGAGTCAAAATTTGGGTCTCATGGGTAAGGGCAACAGTTAAGCCAGCAAGAAGGCCGGCCCCACCGAGACCAGTCACTCGTGACTTAGACGTCAACGTTGGAAGAGGATGACACACCCCATTTCCCTTAGTAGGTCTTGATATTGTCGTAGCCCAGTCCCATGCCCTCCATACTGTAATAAATCTACCTAGGTAGGTAGATACACACAAACATAACTCCACATGCCTGCTACAAGCGGCTACATAGACAGCCCCATACAACCATACCCACATTACTTTAGGTACCTGGGTACTTATATACATGCAACTACACACTCTACGCAGATCCACCAAATGATATGAATATTTCTCATCTCTGCCCTCCCTCCATAGGGGTTTAATATTCCAAAGTAATATTCCCCTTGAGATACTCTACTTAGCACTCAGCTCTCCGTCGGAGAACACAGCCCCCCACACATACACATATACACCCAACCACAACATATGTACCCTCGTGCTCAGGCCAGGGAACCTCGATTCGCCGTTGGGCCAGCCACAAGGTAGCATGAGTGGACGCGAGTGACGCGAGTGACACGAGCTGACCCCCCGGGGGGGGGGAAGGGGGACTTTTCGCTGTAATATTAAACCACACCGACAACACTTTTGTGTGTTTGGGGGAACCATTTTTCAGCCTCGCGCACAGCCTCAGGGTCAAGAGCGCGCCACATAAGGCCCGGCCCTTAGAGAAGGGAGGCCGGGGGGGCCAAAATTCCGGCAATCTCAATAATCCCTCTTCCCCCTCATTTCACATTTTTCCCATCTTTTCTCTCCTCATTTGCTCCGGACGACGTGGCTCTCCGTACTCCGATCTCACGCAGATGAGGTCAGTCATCACGCAGGCGGCCGCAACGCCCTTTGGGAAAGAGAACACGTTTTGGGGGATTGGCGCGCCACATTAGGCGGGAAAGGTACTGTACTATTCATGTTCACATTGACTGAATAAACCTATCTACCCCTTTCCAAAGTCCCCCGAAAAGTCAGCCTTGCTTGCCTCCAACAGCAAATCTTCGCATCCGTTTCGTCACAAACAAATGCCACAATGCTGCCTGTCCATTCGTGTCATTGTCCCATCATCTGTGCCACAATTCAGCCCCCTCACTGTCGGGGGCATATCAGAGATTTCATCACCTCGAGTGAGATGATGACGACGGCCACAATAGAATAGATGAGTAATACTCAACCCAACCCATATTGCGCACTCCTCTTTTTTGGGGTGAATTGTCGACAGTGTGTTGCTTGCCACAATGATGTAAACGAGACAAACCATGAACAGTGCAAGAAAGACCAACAGTGTTGTCTTGGTCAAGACCAAAACAAGACGACCAACTGACCCCAGCTGGCGAACCCTGAGCCCGGCTGGACTGCTGCAAGTCGTGCTCCCCTTTCGTATCGGTTCATCGCTGGACCATCCAGTTGTGTGGTGTTTGTCGCTCACTCGTGGCGCCTTCTGTGTAGGGCCACCTGCGCTGTAGCGGCGGCATCATGTCTGTGTCATTGGTGATACATTCCACTCGATCCATAGTCCCATAACCCAAAAGTCAAAACTCCCCTATAACGCCCGAGTCCTTCACCGCCGTGTGGTGGTAAACCGCTGGCCAGGCTCAGCGACGATGACAACAGGCGTGCGATCATATCGTTCTCGCCGTCTCCTCTCCTCCTCGTCTCGGACATACAAACTGCCCTTTCCCTCGGTGTAGGCAACCGACTTGGGTCTCTCTCGGCGTTCATACCGCGTCCGGTCCTCAGCACGGTCATCATGGTAGACGACTCTTTCCTGTCTATCCCTCCGGCTGGAGTGAGGGATGATTTCAACCAAGTCGTAATCGTCGCGGACATAGCGTCTTTCTCGGTATCGGTCGTCACCGTGGTACTCTCTCCGTCGCGAGGGTGAAATAGGAGAGGAAGGTGAAACGACCTTGGCTGACTTGTCAACAGTCTCATGTCTCCTCGTGTTCTCGACGACCACAATCCTTGGCGCGTCCAGCCTCATACCCTTGTCAAACGCCTTGATGAGGGATTCGACGGCTTCGCAACCGGCAGGGACGTTGACTTGAACCCTTTTCCCTTTAGCTTTTTCGATGCGGGAGAAAGGCTTTCCGCCTTTGGCATAAAGGTAGTTGGCGACGTCCTTTGCAAATGATAGGCCCCTGCTGCATAAGGGTTTGTCTTTGGTGTAGGACTTGTAGGGGTCGAAACAGTGTTCACATCGTTCGGCGTGCTTGGCGAAGTGTTCCATGACAGAGAGCTCATCGTCAAGCGGCTCCCTACAGGAGACCTCCAACTCGTGCGCAAACTTGACATTGTTGGGGGGGCTAGGTCCTCTCGCCATCTTGTCGACTGGGGTCGAAGGTGACTTGAGAATGGGCGAAGGGGTCGGTGAGAAACTCAATGGAGGCGTTGACGGGGTGGTTTGAATATGAGCGTGATCCCTCTTCGGCCTCGGGGCGCGAGTAACAGTAATGTACTCGTAGGCGGGAGTCAGTGCGTCTGAAGTATGGGACCGCTTGGGGTAATAGTAGTAGGTGGTTGAGCGTGAAGACGACAGCGTGACGGCGGGTGGATGGATTGGAATGAGATGTATTGGCAGCCTGGTCGACTGTGACGAGGTCGAGGGCAACGCGCCTGTGGGAGAGTGGATGGGTGTTTCGGTGAATCGAGTCAATGTGAAATGTGTTTGATGGAAGGAGAGAATTCAATGAGACCAAGAGGGGGGAAGCATAGACGAGATATAGCCTCGAGGTGGCATGAGCCAATTGAGGTGAGGACACATTCGTGCATTGTCAAGCATATTGAAGGATGGACTTTCGGAGGGACTTTGGTTGGCAGCCTGGTCAAGAGTTAAACCGCAAAAGGAAAACAGGTGGAGCAGGAGGAGCAGGAGGAGGACCAAATCGCCAGGCTGCCATAAGGGCCAAGACAGGCATCATCAGCATCAGATGGAGGGGACAGTGTCCCCCGCCGTGACTCATGATAGGCCACAGGGGCCACAGGGCCAGGAGGGGCACCAGGGCCTTTACAACAATTCAATGCGTTTCCGGGTGGTAGACACCCTGGCGTGCCTGGTTGACCCGAGACGACATGGGCGGGAAACAGGCATGAACCATAGTTTTGGGGCCAAAGGGGGCGTGCGCGGTAGGATGATGATGGTGGTGATGGTGGTGATGATGATGATGATGGAAGAGGCGGGTAGTACGAGGTACTCGTGATGCGAGGACTGGGGATGGAGGGACAGTGAAACAAACATGTTTGATAGAGGCAGGCGTAGGTAGGTGGTGTCTGTAGCAGCCCTGGGGCGAGGCGGTGGGCGGTGTTCCTTACCCAGGTAGGTGCCCTTAGCCAGAGGTCGCTTAGTGAGTCCCTGGTGGTCCTGGTGGTGGTGGTGGTGGCCGGCGAGCCGGCTGCCTGCTTCGCCTCAACGGCGGAGAGTCTCGAGGCCCGCTCGTTATTGGAGGTTATTGGAGGTTATAGGGTTGCCGCTTGTCACACCGGTCGACCCTCAACCAAGCGGCGTACAAGCGGCGGCACCTGGCACCTGCAGCATCTCATGTACGTTGCAGTCATAGCTGAGGAATTACTCAAGCCCAGTCATAATCCAAGGGCCTTTGCATGCATGGCCCAGGCCCATACAGTGCCGGGAAATTATCATTCCACCCTCAACGACACCCACCCCATCATTGAGTCTCATGGTGATCATCCATTGACGCCAGACTCTGGGTCAGCTGGCCGGGGATCCAAGTGCGCCTTGCCAGAATGTGGCCGGCGATAAAAAAGAAAGACAATCGAGTGCATCTCAGCACTGCCATGATCGAGCAAATGCGCCGGCACCAGCCGATTCTCTCCCGAACCCCGCATTGTCGCTGGATCCCATTGGCGCTTGGCCTCAGCCATCTGGTTGGCCTCTTTCTAAACTGTCTTTCCAACGCTCCTCTCTCACTTGTCTCTCACTTGACTCTCACCCACTTTATTCCTCCTCCTAAACCTCTTCCGCTTACCAAGTAAAAGTCCTCCAAAAGTCCCCCGGGCCCGTCCGCAGTTTCGGATTCGTGCTCAGCCCTGCATGCATGATGAATGGATTAGAGTACTACTCGGTATTATCTGCATGATGAAGATTCGAGAGGTCCCTCATTGCATCGGCTAAATTACCTATTCCTCAATTCTGTCACCCTCTTTGTGAGTACCTGTGCCTTAGTACCGGTAGTCAACGCAGGGCGGATTGTCGATCACTTGTCGAGATCAACACCAAGCCTCACTTCTGAGATGTCAAACTGGCCTCCGTGTATCACTCATAGGCTTGGGATCCCAAAGTCGAGTGACCCGTCGATCGGTCCCTCAATAATGCTCAAGATTCGACCCTCAGGAGTCTGTGCACGAACACGAGATGTTGCGTATCAAGCATCTCTCTGCTCCCTTTCATATTCGGGAGGGGTTATCAATACAGGGGAGGTCCAAGTACAACCGCTAATTTCCGTTGCATGTGTTTAGCAGGACCTCGGACTCAGCCACCGTCAACTATTACCAAGCACACCTCATGGCTACATACGAGAACTCAGACCTGGACGCTGTCGTGTTCTCTTCCCTGCTCTCCCTGGCCCCCAATGTCGGTCGCTTACCATTCCGTGGCAGTATCTTCCCTGAACAAGGTGCCGTCACCATCAGGTGTGAACTTACCTGGACAAAAGCCGCGTCAACCTCGAAAATGTCCTTGTGACACCCCATCCCGCCAGTTTCATCCTCACCTCGCTTCTACCTGTCCGGCTCCGCCATCCGTTATCCGAGCGCCCGACTTCTGTGCGGTGACTGTACTTTCCATTTTCACTCTGGCACTTTGTTTCTTCTAGAACGTATCCAGGTATGGTGTCCACCTAGCACGCAATCTTAACCTGCCGACCTGCATGAACGCCGCAGCGTCCTTTCTGCACAACACCGCCCCCTTTCTATCCACTCCAGTCAGGTCCCGTTTGTTTGTTCAAGCAGTATATCACAGGTATACTGGTCCCACCTTTCATCTCAGAGCCTCACTTCCTCTGCGATACGAGTAGCTACAAAAAAGCCGAGTGACATTCCGATGCTACCCGTCAACGGCTGTAACACCACCTCGCGCCTTTCGTTGCGAGGATGGTGCTCGTATTCTCGAACTATCCAGTTCAGCTCCCTGACCAAGATGACGATGCACTTCATCCGGCCGTGGACTGCCGGGGATCCCAAGAATCTCTCTTCCGCTTCCGCCATGTCCTTGGTCTCCACGCATGGAGTCGTTTACCAGCGGCATCATCGGTCTTCTCGCATTGCATCCTCGTCACGAGGATCAAGGTGCACTCGTTATCAAGGTCCTGGCACTAACTTTCAAGATACCTCGTGTTTGCCCCCAATCTATCTGCAATGCCAAACCCCGCTTGGCTGTGACCGGTTGGAAGTTTTTGCTCGTGAAGAAAGCCTCACAACATACTTCTCACCGTGTTTGCGCCAGGTTGGGGTTGCACGCAGGCGCTAACCAAAGGTCAGCGCCCCTGAACATGGGCCACTACACCGGACCTCCTGAAAGGCGTCCTCTGCGACAAGGTATGTGAACGTCACCACCTTTGAGGCTCGGAAAGTTGCATATCCGGCGATTCATGAATCCATTGACTTTAGCTGCAAGCGAGACTATGGCTATGCTGGATCTGTCAAAAATCTCCTGCCTGCTCCGATGTTGTTCTGCCTCTAGGCAGCACAGGGGTTTTCCATCTGCTTGGGGAATCAGCGTACCTCCTAGGCCAGGAGTCTTTGCGGCTCAAGCGGAACTCTGGCGGGCAGACTGCCAGGCTTACTCACGCTGTGGGAAGCCGGGTTGATTGAGTTGCAAACTTGATCATGTGGGTTGCCCTTTAGATGGCACGGTATCGCAGGCTATGACCAACCCAGAAGGCACTGCGGAATTAGTGAGGCAATCCAACCCTGGTTCAATCTTCAGGAATACTCTATCGAAGATGAACCTGTGTCCGGGACCGGTGAGGCATCGGCCTCCACCTCAACCGAACAATGGGTCTGAAGAATACAAACAACCCTCTTTCTGCACAGCCTTCTCCGCCTGCGGCAGACGAGCATCCTCTGTTGGGGTACATTCATTCATTCATTCATTCATACGTCAGAAAGAAAATCCAGAGTCCGCGCAAGGCTGAAACCCCCAATGTCCTCGACCGGAGACGACGAAGCCCGTGACGTGCCTCCTACCGGAGATTCCACAGCCATCCACTGCAGGACAACCAATCTAACGATATCCCCGACCAAAAGTGCGGTAGGCGTCACCTGACGTTTTCTCCGGGTTGGCATAATACAGCAGCGAGACATACCAACACCTCGTGCCTCCCCGCCAGTCCCCGATTTCCGAGCCAGCTTTGAAATATTGCCTCCTTGAAGAGGCAGACTAGCAGCGCCCACACGGCGAAATGGGCACAGAAAGACTCTAGGCAAGGAACACGAGCACAAAGGTCGTATTTCTCGTTTGACTTGCGCCTTGAACTGTAGGACAGAAGGAAGACAAACCCCAAAGAATGACAACGCCCGACGGAAATGGCGCGCGCCGGATTTTGCTATGAGTAGATAGATGGTTTCCTGCAAACGCTTTGGCTTGAGTTCCATTCCATTCCATTCCATCGTTCATTCATTCATTACATACTCGAACATGACCATCTGAAATTTCGCCTAGGCAGATGTGGCCCCCTTTTTTCCCTGCTTCTCACCGCTGTTCTCAAGAAAACAGATCCCATGAGCACATCTCGTAATTTCAATTCCGACCTCCCCTGTTTCCCTTCTCCCGTGGCCTACCTACTACCCATCGCTTGAAACACGAAACAAATCCTTAATGAGAACGACGCATATACGCCCACTCACTCCAAGAGAAAACCCCCTTTTTCCAGCAGGCAGAATTAGGTTGCCTACAACCTGATTTTGCCTAGCCTTCTCCTCCTCCTCCTTTTCCTCCTTCTTCACCGCAGAGCCTCACCCATCCGTGAATCATTCGCTCACAGCAACCACAATCTTGCCCCTCGCATGGCCCGTCTTGAGCTTCTCAAACGCCCTGGGCGCGTCCTCCATCGGGACGACCTCATCCACCACGGCCTTGACCTTCCGCTGTGCCATCCAGCCGGCAATCCGCGCCAGCTGCGCCGCGTCGCTCGACACCATCAGCACGTGGAGCTTGCGCTTCCCACCGCCCAGGAAGCCCGGCCACAGCATCTTCATGACCATTTGCAGCGCCGCGGACGCGGAGATGCCGGCGCCGACCTGGACGTATTTTGCGCGTGGGGTGGTGAAGTGGTGGCATTGCCAGTAGAGGGCGTCCGAGTTGCCGACGTTGTCGACCACGAGGTCGAATTTGTTGCTGCTCTCGTAGGGGGATGACGATGATGACACCCCCGTAGAAGTAGTGTCAGGAGTAGTAGACATCTTCTTCAAGGCACCCAAGACATCCTGCTGTGTGTAATCCAGCACCTCATCCGCGCCGAGACTCTTGCACAGCTCGGCGTTCCTGCCCGAGCAGCTCGCCACGACGTAGCACCCGAGGGCTTTTGCGATCTGGATGGCCCAGACGCCCACGCCGCCGCTGCCGCCGTTGATGAACACCCTGGATGGTCGGGGTCTTTTGCCGCCGCTGCTGCTTCCTCCCCCTCCTCCTTCTATTCCTCCTTCCGTCGGGACATTCGGCACAATGGCCTGATACGCCGTGAGGCCCACGGTGGCAACACCCGCGGCGTCCTGCAACGTAACCCCCTCAGGCACCGCCGCCAATCCCGCCCTGCGCGCGACAGTGTACTCAGCCAGGGTGCCGAACTGGGTCGGGCTGTCCAGACGACCAAACACCAGTTGGCCGACCTTGACATCCGATCCAGAGGCGGCGCTGGCGGCGCCAGCAGGAGTAGTAGGACTATCAGAAACAGGACCGGCGGCAGGGAAAGGGACCGGGGGCCCGGTATGACCAGGAGGAGTATTCCCGACCGCCACGACTCTCCCCGCGAAATCCAGCCCAGGCGAACTGGGCGTCTTGATCGCCAGACGTCCCACCACGGGCAACTCGGCGATCTTGTAGTCCACCGGGTTCAGCGCCGCCGCGACTACCTGGACGAGCACCCTGTCTGGGCCTAGGGACTTGGCCGCGTCGTGAGGCGGCACCGGCAGCGGTGCAGAGTTGTTGAGGAAGAGGTTCTTCTCCAGCCCGCCGTGCGTCGAGGTGAATTGCCAGGCGCGCATCGTTGGCGGGAGTGCCGGGGCGGAGGTTGTGGATGATGAAGACGCCATCTTCCTTCCTTCCTCTCTTTGCGTTGCTTTACCTGAATTACTGTCTCTCTCTCTCTCACACACACTCCACTGTGTCTTCCCTGCGCGGCTAGAAATTGTGTTGTTAGACCTCTGCTGGTTGATGGCGACCTCGTCACTTCTTGAAATCAAGATGTTGAGCTACATATATTGTCGAGCACTTGGCTGGTAGAAGATCCTGGTTCATTTACAGTCTCTACATGTAAGCACAAGTACTTGTAGGGATTTGCATTGATAGTCAGTGGTGTGATAATGGCGAGAGATGCTACAGTCCATCATTGACAATTGAAAAGTACGTCATCATCTCGCCTAATGGGCTGGTGCTGCTTCACTGACACCAGCGGCCTGTCCAGACGTCAATATTGGGTTCGTCCACCTCTAACATAGCAGAAGGCGGAGTTCCTTGACCGCCAAGCTCGAAACATCCCGTTACATGAATACAGGTACTGCCACTTCATTTTGAGTTAATGATCAACCTTTCCATAAACCCACCATTGGAAGAAAGTGTCCCAACCCACTGCCCATGTCAACGCAAGCCTGTCTACAGCGCCCGATGGCTACAATACACAGCGTAGGCAAAATAGAACGATGTCAGCCACATAGCACCTTCAGCGCTCAACCTAGGCACCATGGCTCTCTGCCGGCATGACCAAGCGACCCATTCGCCGCTTCTCCTCAATCCATCAATAGTGGTTCTGTAGCATCTCAGGCCTGGTTTGTCTTTGCGAGCAAGGCTGCACATTCGCTCACCCACTTATCCACCTCGGGTCTCTCTAAGTAGGCGTTGGTGTAGTCCACCAACTCTGGCATTTTGAGATAGTCATCTAGGTTGATATTGTGCTTTCCCGTCGACGCATTGAACCGGTAATAATAAGTTTTCCTGGTTGGGTCTCGCTCGTTGCGCTGTCGCATGTTCCGTTCGAAGTCGAGATGCTTGGCTTCGGTGTTGGTTGCAAAGGCCACTGTCTTCGTAATGGTATTGAAGAACTTAGCAATGCCAGATCCAAGTCGTTCCTTGTCGTCATCCTCGAGATGTGTCGTTCCTAAGCTGACGATGCACTTGATTCGGGGAGACGGAGCATCGCGCATGACAAGGTCATATCGGTTGTTCCACGCCTGGTCAATGGGGTTGTTGTTCAAGAGCCCGCCATCCCAGAAATCTAATCCTTGAATGCTCTCCTGGTTGAGATAAGTAGGTGCAGCAGAAGTTGCGCGGGCTGCCTCTTTGATGGTAACAGCATTGAAATTGAAGTCGGTAGCCCCCGTGGAAACCGGAAGCGGCGCGAATGGAGGGTCGTAATTGCGTAGCAAGATGCTCTCTCCTAGGTCGGCCAATGTCGCACACATGAACCTGCTTCCACTTAGTTTCAGGCGCGTTAAAACGTGACGGGCTAGTCTGAACTTACATCAGGCCTTTGCTCGGTTTGACGAGCACAGCATCTCCCTTTCTGGCCCGGTCATCATCATCCAGCGGAAATGTTCCAACCACTGTATCAATTGCCTTGTCAAGCGGCTTATGCGAAAATTGGGCGCGACCAGCGACGGCTTTGAGCGTGAGCCAGATATCTCCGATCCATTTCCCGAAAGCCCCGAGGCTGTTGAGACGAATGGATCCAAGCATTGGGCAGAATACCTGCTCGGCCAACTTTTGATACTGTGTGACCACATCGGTGCAGTTCATCTCAAGGCGAAATAACATAAGGGCAATGAGTCCACCGGTGCTTGTCCCTGCAGCAAGGTCGAAGTAATCGACAGGCTTTCTTTCCTCTGGGTCAGTCGGTTTGCCTTTCGAGAGATTTGCCTCGTTCTCCACATCGCGGACCCGGTCCATCTAATTCCAAGTAGGGTCAGTGTCCTTGCTCCAAAGATATATGACCAGATTTTGGAATTGGTATTGAATAATAGAATAAGACTAACACACAATTCTCTTGAGAATCGTCACCGACGATATTCCCTTCACACCACCGCCGTCGAAGGCCAAAATATTGTAAGCCCCAGTCGATCCCGACTTTGGGGGAGGGATTTTTGAAGGATCGCCTTTGAAGAACATGCTGGCCGACTTTGATGAACGTTTTGACTTGATCTTGATGCGTGGACCAGTGTAGGCAATCCGCCTCTCCAACAGGGGCTCCAGAAGTCGAAAACTGAACCTATATAGGCGAGCTGAGCTGAAGATCTTAGAAAGAGAAAAATCCAGGCTGGCCACTCGCAGAGAACACGTTGGTGCCTGGGAGGGCTGTGGTCCAAGCGCTATTCAGGAGTGCACAGTGGTGCACAACCTGTTGCTCAAGGGTGGAGGATTTGGGCACGCGGGAAGATGGCCAGGAAATGCTGGACAAGTGATGAGGGTGGGCGGACAACTGGAGTAGAGATATGTGCCAGGAACGAGGATGGTTTTGCTCAGGATTGTCTCGGGATGCCATTCCACCTGCAGGATGAAGATGGTGAATGGAACAAGACAGCAATTGGTGGTCGGTGGGAGCTTCCATTTCCGGTTGCAGAGGGTGTTCTTTCTCGTACCAGTGCCAGGTCCCAACGAACAGTCGAAGTAGGTGCGTCTTCGCTTCTTTGGGGCCATGTCGCTGTCTGATGGACTTATCACTCGCCCCAGCCCTCAAGCACCCTTCGCGTATGCTGAGCCCTTTTGTCCCAAATACAGCCACGTGCCTCAAATGCATCAGCCAATCAGCCGGCTTGTTCAGCCCCTGGCAACCACATCACAAGGTACAAAGGGTTTGTAAAAGGTCTGGTGAGAGCTGGAGGGGTCTCTTAGCGGCCTTCCAGAAACGCTCCATCCATCTGTCCTTGGAGCAATGCCTCAACATCAACTCGACCGCCAGCGAGATATCTCTCGCTGATGCCCAGGTTGATCCTCTTCTTCAACAATGCGTCCAACTCAGCTCGCCACCGAGAGAGCTGCTCTCTGCTAATTGCAGCGTGGTCCTTTTCCTTCTTGGTTCTTGCACCGCCTCTACCCCTTTTGCCTCTCTGGCCCTGATGCTCGAATTCTTCGCTATCATAGTCCACTCCCAACTCCTCCGCAGCAGTTCGCAGCCAATCTTCTTTGCTTGCTGTTTTCACCTTGGCCTGAGTTGCCTCGGTGATCTTCTGAGCGAGTGATACGTGTGGCTCCAGGCTTTGCATGAGTCGGCCTTCTAATTGAATTGTTTCCGGCGCCTCGCCACTTTTGTGCACTTCAGCAATCAGTCTTCTCACGCCAGCCACCTCGTCGGGTGAGCAGAGCAGGATCGATTGCCCTGACATCTCTGCACGAGCAGTCCTTCCGGATCGGTGGACATACATGTCCGCAGTATGGGGTACATGGTAATGGATAATGATTTCAATTCCCTTGATGTCAAGTCCTCGAGCCGCAACATCTGTGGCTACCAGGACGTTGCTTTGGCCGGCAAATCTTTCCAGAGATCGTAGTCGTGACTTCTGTGGCATGGTCGAATGTAAGCCGACTGCAGGTTGCTTCAAGGTTTGAAGCAGTGCCGTAACTCGCTTCACAGCGGAAATGCTGTTTGTGAAAACCAGCGTCTTTTTGTTGGGATTTTGCATCAGCAAGGTATAAAGAAACAGATCCTTTTTCATTGCAGGACATTCCACGATTGACTCTGCGAGTGCAGCAGCCATCTGAGAACTGGGATTGACGTCAACGAAGGTTGGCTTCTGTTCGCGGAACGAGAGCTTTCGCAGGAGATACTCCATCGACTGCTGGTTGGTGAGGAGATTGCTGTTGTTCATTCGACTCGCTGACTTGAGCTTGCCTGTGAGTTTTTGGTGCAGTCCCTTGTGAAACGTAGCAGAGAACACAAGAGTCTGCCTTGTCGAATCCGGCAACTCCTGCGGCGTGTCTTGATCCTCTTCCTCGTCCATGGTCTTCCGGTCAAGGATATCAAGAATATCTTCAACCTCTTTGAAGTGACCTTCGCTCAACAATCGGTCGGCTTCATCCACCACCAAGAATCGGATCTTCTTCAAACGATCCACCAATGCATCAACACCGCTGGCGGTAGAAGCATCATTCATTACTTCCCACAATCGCCCTGGGGTCGCGACCACAATATCGGCGTATTCCAGCTGTCGATGCTGCTTATAGATGGAAAGTCCTCCGGTCACAGCGACAATTCTGGGATGGTCGTCTAGACCTATACACAGTTCGTTCAGGTGTCTGTTGAGCTGCAATGCGAGCTCTCTCGTAGGTGCAAGAATGAGAGCCAGGATGGACTCCCTGCTTTTCGCCGAGGCCTTCGGTGCCGCATTCTCGCTCGAAAGCCAATATTCGAAAATTGGAATGCCAAATGCCAAAGTCTTCCCAGAACCGGTTACAGCCTTACCAATCACATCATGGCCTTGCATGATTGGAGGAATACTGGCGGCTTGTATGGGTGTAGGGCGAGCAAAGCCCAGTCTGGAGAGCTGCGAAAGGCTTGTTGGGGATAAGTCAAGAGCCTTCCAAGCTGACACATCGGTCCCGGGGTCTCCCAGGCTGTCTAGCAGAACATCAAACTTGACACTGGGGACAACGTCGTCTTCTCGTTTGGGCTTGCTCTTCGGCTTCGGTTTGTAGAGGTCTTTGTCCTTTTTGGAAGATCGCAAATTGTTCTTTGGAGAATCTGCTGGCGCGGTTGGCTTTGCTCTTTCCTTCTCCTCAATTTCTCCCCTTTCATCATCGAAACCCTGCCATTCTTGGTCGAGCTGTTGATTGCCGGCGGGGTCATCCACAGCTGCGAGTGATTTGGGACGAAACATCACATGGTGAGTGGTCTCATCCCGGACCACGTCGACATCCTCAATCTCTTCGAGACCAAAGAACCCTTCGGCGTCCTCCAGTCTTTTCGGCAGCGGGACTGTTTTCCATTTCAACGAGTCACCGCGTATCGCCGGCCCGTGGTACACCTGGCTCTTGGTCGACTGCGACACTTTCCGCCTCTTCGCACCATGCTGGACATTCTCAGACGCCGATGGTCCTCTTCTCTTTGCTGCTTTGGACATTGGGCTCCGCTGATCCGATCCGGTGCAGAAATCTGGGACGAGACGGAGAATTAGAGTCTGCAGCGAAAAAAAAGTTTGGCATGGGAAAATTCCTTTTGTCTGACAGCGAAGAATGCCAGCTCTGGCAGACCGAAAGACCTTCTAGAAGCACTGGAAAACGTCGTCTAGAGCACAATATGGGAAGAATCTCACTGGTAGTAGTGTGGCATCTCTCTGTCTGTCTATAGTTCCTACTATATGCAGTATTCCATATGCTTTACCGTGAATTGGGGGATATTTTCACCTGTCTACTGTTTTGGCGTCACCAACCGTCAGACCGAAATTTCCCGCGGTGCGATGTCTTGGCGTGACCGATTTTGCCCGAAGCATCGAACCAGTCTACGAGACTTTTAAACATTCGATTTTATTGTCGCCGTACGAAGAGCTACACTCAAGTATCTTCTCACACTTCCCTGGAATATTCGCTCTGACAATCATCCGCAAAATGGCTCACGATACATGGCAGAGCCCCCTGGCGGCTCGCTACGCCAGCAAAGAAATGCTCACTTTGTTCTCACCTCGAACTCGAGCCACAACCTGGCGCCAACTCTGGATCTGGCTCGCTGAAGCAGAGAAAGAACTGGGGCTTGACATCCCGGACGAGGCCATTACACAGATGGAGGCGGCTAAAGTCATGACGGACGATGACTTTCAGGTCGCGGCTGTGGAGGAGAAGCGCCGACGACACGACGTTATGGCCCACGTTCATGCCTTTGGTCAGCGGGCACCTGCAGCCGCCGGGAAGATACACCTGGGTGCCACTTCTTGCTACGTGACAGACAATGCGGACTTGATATTCCTGAGGGATGGACTGTCAATCCTGCTGCCGAAAATTGCCAAGTGTATCAAGAAGCTCTCAGATTTTGCGCTGCAACACAAGGCTATGCCTTGCCTGGGATTCACCCATGGTCAACCCGCTCAACCCATCACTGTTGGTCGTCGGGCTACGCAATGGATTGAGTCGCTACTCATGGATCTGAGGAATTTCGAACGTGCTCGGGCGGACCTCGTCTTCCGAGGCGTCAAAGGCACCACCGGAACCCAAGCCTCCTTCCTTGAGCTATTCCACGGCGACCACACAAAGGTGAAGCAGCTCGACCAATTGGTCACCAAAAAGGCCGGGTTCAGCAAACGCTCTATCGTGTCGGTACAGACCTATAATCGCAAAATTGATTTTGACATTGCCAACGTTTTGGCCTCGTTCGGTACCACCTGTGAGCACATAGGCACAGACCTGCGGCACTTGGCCATGCTGAAAGAAGTCGAGGAGCCCTTTGAGAAGGATCAAATTGGTTCATCCGCTATGGCATACAAGCGCAACCCCATGCGCTCGGAACGCATGTGTTCTCTTGCTAGGAAGTTGGTTTCGCTCGCCTCTGGCTTCGGGCAAACGTACGCTCACCAGTGGTTCGAAAGATCGTTGGACGACTCTGCAATCCGACGTATTGATATTCCTGAGATGTTTCTGATCGCCGACGCATTATGCATTCTGCTTGAAAACGTGTCCTCAGGCCTGGTCGTGTATCCACAAGTCATCAACGCCCGCCTGCAACAAGAGCTTCCCTTTATGGCCACTGAGACGATGATTATGCGCATGGCCGAAAAGGGCGCCAGTCGTCAAGAAACGCACGAACATATCCGAGTATTGTCTCATCAAGCCGGTGCGGTGGTGAAATTGGAGGGCCAAGCGAACGATCTTGTTGACCGGATCAAGAAGGAGAAGTTTTTCGAGCCTATCTGGGGCGAGTTGACACCAGAGGATTTGCTCAACCCATCAAAGTTCGTTGGCAGGTCAGCGGAACAGGTTGATGAATTTGTGGAAGAAGCAGTGGAACCGGCCTTGGAGCCTTACAAGGACCAGATTCTGAGCAGTGGCGCCGCAGAAATCAATGTCTGAGTGAGCAATAGGGAGGGGGTTAGTAAAGAGCTGTAGCAAGATGTCGTTGCTTGATTCGGGATACGGGACCCGTGGCGGCACAGGCCTCGGAATGCGCGAGGACAGAGTTGGGTACCAGTCGTGATGCCATAGACTCTCTGGGAAGAGAAGACTCCAGAGCCTAGTCTCAGCCTGAGACTGTGGGACTGATTTCGTCAAGTCATTTCTTGTATCATTTTCCATAGCCTCCGCTGCTTTTCCATGAGCTGGTCGCGAGAGGCTTCGGTCGTGACATGGTCCTTTTCAGCTGCGCCCGGAACATCTGATATTCCCATATTGCCCACATCCGCCAGGAAGTCGTCAATTCTCTGCTTCAGCTTGTCGCACTCGTCAATCTCTCTTTGTCCGTCTTCCAGTATCCCTTGCAGCATTTCCTTGACGCTCTCTCTTGCTTGATGGGGTCGGTAAATGTTAATTACCACGTGGATGTTCAACAGCAGCTGCCGTATGTCTTCCATCTTTTCCTCGTGCTTGGTCGGGTCAAGGGACAGGACACTCGTGAGTTCGAGGAAGTTCAGCAGCAGGGATTTCGTGAGGCGGCTGAGAAGGACAGCATGGTTGAGATTTGGATCATCTGGATTGAAGAGAAGTTGCTCTGTAGGCAAGGACGAGGGTTTGGTTGGATCAGTGACCTGCTTTTGGCCAAAAGTCGTGTAGTACTCTGCTGAGGCCGGGGGTGGAGGTGGAGGTCGCAGGTACGCCAGGTGAAGGGGAAGCTTTGGCTTCGGTTGGTCGTCGGAGGCAGACGATTCGATCTTTCTCAATTCCTCCTCGTTGGCGACTGTGAAATACCTCCAGAAAGGCGGAGGAGCGGGGAAAGGCGCCTCGGGCAGTGGTTGAGGTTGTTCTTGTTCTGCCATGATCTTGAAGGCGCATGATAGATGAAAGAAGGAGTGATGAAGCAGAACGGCGGCAGAAGATCAACCGTGCATGGTTCCGGACTGGCGAATAAGGAAGCCTCATTTGCGGGGATTGCGTACTACGCTAATCGTCTCCTTTCCCACGAATTCTTGACCTCGTGCCTCTTTAAACCCCATCTCACTTTCGTCCACGTTCGCATCGACATGGTCTGTCGCTAATCCGCAGATAATCCTCATCTCCACCATCATGAGGCAGGCAAAGATCGATGCGCCTGGCATGGTAGCAGCTATCCGGCGCTTCTGGCAACGGTCGTATGCGTCTGACTATGTTGGATTTGCCGTACTTTTGACGTTATATGTTTGTGTGAGTAGCATTCTGCTAGTTGTATATCTTCTGCTTAGACATCCAGGCGCAACTCTTTCTCGAACCAGTCCATCAGATGTTCCGTCTCGACAACCCAGCCAAACAGTATCCCTATGCCCAGGTCGAGCGGGTGTCCTCCGGAGAAAACGTCCTGCTCGCTGGAGTTGCTCCAGCCGTTCTTCTCGTCATATGGGCCATTGTTATGCGACCAGGAATCCATCATGCCCACGTTACGATCCTTGGCTTTCTCATCAGTCTCTTTCTGACCGCGCTGCTGACGGATATCATCAAGAACGCCATCGGCCGGCCACGTCCAGATCTGATTTCCCGCTGTAAGCCAGTGGCGGGAACACCGGAGCACGAGCTTGTCACCGTTGCGGTGTGCACCGAGACGAGACACCATACTCTGCACGATGGGTGGCGGAGTTTCCCAAGCGGCCACAGCAGCTGGGCATTTGCAGGACTGGGATACCTAGCTTTGTTCCTGGCAGGCAAACTGCATGTCTTTCGACCGCATGCAGATCTGGCCAGAATTTTGGTTTTCCTGGCGCCATTGACCGGGGCTGCACTGGTCGCGATGTCGCGATTAGCCGATTACAGACATGACATCTACGATGTTACTTGTGGCAGTCTCTTGGGCATGTCAGTGGCTTATTTTACATATCGGCGATACTTCCGTCCTCTGCGACATCCCAAATGTGACGAACCCTATCCGAACAGGGCAGACTATGCTATGGCGAGAGCGGCGAGAGCAACCAGAGCTGGTCCCAGAGATTTGGAACAACAATTGGCCGACGAATTTTCGTTGAGTGACCAGTCTGAGGATGAGGCCCAGGCTTATCTTTTGACAGAGTCCGCCCCTGCTCGGACAAGGGAGCATGTTGAAGCAGCGGAGCCACCATAGTATGGTACTTGTGAAAGAAATACATTTTCAAGTTATTGTCTGCAGCTAATTCAAATTGTTATTGTGTATCTCAGATTCATCAATCGTAGTCTTTCTTTCTTCTCTTCTGTTGCCGCCAAGACAAGACCGCTCAATTAACGCAGAGCTCATCAGTGATTCGTTGTTCAATCTCGTCGTCGAGCAACGCCATTTTCTCAACTCCATTCCCCCTTCCACATTCCCAATGCTTCCTGCCCAACTCTGCACGCTTTCTACCACTCCGAGATCCCTTTTAAGGCTTTGATCACATGACCGAGCACGGGATAATGCAGCAGTCACATTCAAATGACCCACAGTCGCAGGGAATGCAGGGTTCCGTGGGTCCTTTAACGCCTTTCTTGATGCTCGAGGTTGAGGAGGTGGATGGAGGCATTGTGGCGGCGCCCGAAATGCTTGAGCTGGGTAAATGTCAATTAGGGAAGGTTAAGCGAAGCGGGACATGTACCTTGTGATTGATTTGAGAGGTCTCGGAATGAGATTCGGATCGCGAGGTTCAAAAGCAGTAGTAGATGGGTTGAGGCTCGTGGTGGTTGTAAAAGTGAATGCGACTTGGACGGTGAACTTGAGACGAGTTGGAGTTGGAGTTGGAGTTGGAGTTGATGTGACGTCCTCAGCCATTTTTATGGGGTAGGTACAGCCGCGGGCGGCTCCCCCATTGACCAAGTTAATTCTGCGCTTGAACCACGCAAGCTGCAGGGGCTGGTGAGGCATAGGTGACCTCCCAGCGGGTCCTTTTCGCTAGGTACACTCTGCAGATTAACGAAACACCTTGCCTTGTTCCACCAGCAAACAAGGCCGACAGTACCTCGTACTTTCATCTCCTACGGAATACTCGGTACACAGTGTGGTGTCTCGACCGCACAGCCACTCTCCATGCACTCACTCCCACCCGATACGCAATCATACATGCATAGGTATGAATCCTGACTGTTCCCTTTGGAGAGCTGCCCCCGCCATTTTCACGAACAAGCTGCCCACTCCCTACGCACTACCTAGGTCTGCTTCAGATTTCGTCCATCAATGGCAGAACCCACCATGTCAGCCTTGTGCACTGCCAAGCCATGATGGGCCTGCAAATCGAGCAGATGATTTTCACATGCTTCGGTCCTTCGCAGTAGCCACCCAGTCAGAACCCACATGGGAATGACATCTTGCAGTGGGTCTGAGCAGAATCCGACGACCCGACGGGCCGTGAAAGAAATGGCAACGACTGTGAAGCGTAGCTGCGAAATGACGTCCGCTGTTGTAATATCTTTCTTACCTTTCCAGAGGACTATTCTTGTCGCTGTCTTGAGAAACCCATTTCTGCTTTTTGCTGTCGTGCTCGTCTCATGTCTGTGACAAGGCATCATTCCGTGAGCAGCTTCCACGAACCATGGCCTTCAGTCCCTTTTTCTGGCTCTACGCCATCCTCCAATGGGTTCTCGACAAGATATTTTCACCACACCCACCACCTCCTAATGCGCACCTCCGCCGTCCTAAGATTGCAGTGATTGGTGCCGGTCTTACCGGTGTCTCTGCGGCAGCCCATTGCGTTGGCCATGGCTTCGAGGTGACTATATTTGAAGCCGACGATGAGAAGCACGTCGGCGGGATATGGACACACGTGAACACAACTTCTGGTCTTCAAATCCACAGTGTCATGTATCGATTCCATCCTTCTGTTCATTGGAGTGGAGGATACCCGCACCAACACCAGATCGTCGATCAAGTCCAGCAGTTGTGGCACAGGTACGAACTCGATCAGAGAACGATCTTCAATACAAAGGTCGAGAAAGTCTACAAAGACAAGCAAGGCCGATGGATCATCAACAACCCCTCCAACGGCCGTTTTGATGGAATCATACCGGCGATTGGGACATGCGGAGCTCCGAAAATGGCTCACTTACCTGGCCAAGAGACCTTCAAGGGAGGCATCTTCCACTCTTCGGCCTTGGACGGTGTAGATGCGAAAGGAAAGAAGATCCTCATTGTTGGCGGCGGCGCAAGTGCGGTTGAAGCGTTGGAGTGGGCTGTCAATACAGGAGCTGCAGAAATCAAGGTGCTGGCTAGATCTGACAAGTGGATCATTCCCCGAAATGCGCTTGTGGACGCACTTCTTGCCTTCAACATATTCGGTCAAGAAACCCTGCTATCGTGGATTCCGGAGAACCTCCTGCGCTTATTCTTCTACCGCGACCTCAGAGATATAGCACCGGCAGATCAGGGCCTGTTCACGGAGACCCCCATGGTCAATTCGGAGATCTTCGAGCAGATACGTGCTGGAAAAGCAGCCTGGTTCCGAGGGGATATCGAGGAGGTCCGTGAGAACGGCATCTACTTCAATCACCGGGCAAAGGGTGTGCCTAAGGGAGGGCCCGGACGACATAAGCTGGTCGAGGGAGATGTGATCATCATGGCGACTGGCTACAAACGACCAAGCCTTGACTTTTTGCCTGACGAGGTCTTCGAAGACGGCTACCAACCTCCACGATGGTTTATACAATGCTTTCCGCCTGCGGCTCCTTCGATATGTGCAATCAACTCGACTTATGTATCGGCTATCGGGTAAGTGAAACAAGGCCTATTGTGATAACCATGGAAACTAACTCGTCGTTCCAGAACTGTTGGCAATTATCATATCGGAATCTACACGCGAATGCTTCTGATGTTCCTCGTCGACCCTCTGACAACTCCTCGCACTTGGTGGATGAAGCGATGGGTCGACTTTACCAGTACGATAAAGTCATTGGCTCCAACCAAAGCATTCGACTTCTTCACCTATTCCGAACTGCTCTACTGGTTCTGCTTTATCACGCTGATCAACCCGTTTAGATGGAAGTGGGCGCTTTTTGTGTTCTTTGGTATTGGGGAAAACTTGCCCGCCAGCATTGCGGAGGAAGAAGACAAGCTGAGGAACGAACTGGGATACGGCAAAAACAACCACCATGATTAGCCCTGGTGCACTTGGTCATGTCAATATGCGCGCACTGAATACATAAAAGGACTCGGGAGTGTACAGTACATACATAGTAGTATCTCGGTAGGGCTTTCTTGCGAAAGAAGTTCAAGCGAATGATTGGATTTCTGGTCTTCTATTCTCTTAGGTGCACGGAGCATACCAGTATGTACTGTCAGAAGTACCAAGAAGAACAGATTTGGAGCTACTAGTAACTGATGGTCAACCGGCGAAGGGTACAGGCGAGCGTGTAGCCAGCGGGCTGCACTGATACTTCACTCTGGAGAGCTGACCTGAGGCGCGTTATGAGGAATGACGTCATTGGGTGCTAGAAGCTCAGCCGAGCGTAACTGAACTTTCAACTCAAGCTCCTTCCACTTGATTCAAAGCTGCACTTTTATGCTCACCATGCAGCAAGAAAAACGCGTAGTATCGAGCCAAGTATCCTCGAACTTTGCATCTGCCTCAGCCACTCCACCTCAAGCCTACAACCTCTCTGCCCCCCAGCCAACCCGCACCTGTCACTGTTCACCGTAGCGGTACCCTACCTGCAGAACGACAGTAGAATTTCAGCTTCCACAAGAGCTTTTCCGGTCCTCTCATTCCTCGGTCCGTGGGAAGCTGTCTATCATGGATGATCCAGGTATGGTGGTCTGACCAATGACCAGCACTGCATGTGTTCAAAGTGATCAACCTCTGACCAAAAGTTCGTGAATGCAGTGGCGGACATCCCTCGGATCATCGAGACACTTTGTACCGCTCCACCAGCCATCCAAAGGGCAGCAATTGAGACCTACTTCACGCCGACCGCATCCTTCACGCATCCATTTTGTCGAACAGGGAGCTTTCCAGGATCAATATGGCTCATCATTATGGTTTACCGCTGGTACAAAATCCTCAGTCCTCATATTGACGTTGCTGTCGACGGAGTTGGTACGTATTTTCAGTTCGAGGAATGTGCCAAGTACATAGTAGTACTATGTATTGATGAGAAGCAGCATTCGACGAAAAGCACCTACGCCTCTACGTCTCCATCCACCAAAACTTCAAGCTCTGGGTGGTTCCCTTCTACAACGCCCCAGTCAAACTCGTCACCGTCCTCCAGTTGACAACGGACCCGACTCCGTTGCCGCCTGAACCCCAAGAGACGCTTGAGCCTATGACCGCAACTGAACTTGACAACGGGAAGGTCGACACGGGAGGCAATATCACGCCAAACTCGTCCCAAAGTGGCGCAACTGGACGCAAGCAGACACATGGATCTGGCTCCACTCATCTCACATTCCACAAAGAGGCCTACGATGGTGATAGCGACCAAGTTAAGTACTATATTCAATCGCAGAACGACCTGTATCAGACTACCGAGTTCATTAAATTCCTTGTCCCTTGGGGAATCGGAGTCTTCCTGGTGATCACCTGGCAATTTTGGGCAACAATTCTCTGTGTTATTGGCACCAAGACCTACGATCTCCTGATGTGGGTACCGCAAAAATTCTACCGCCAACACTTTGAGGTTTTCGACAACGATGAGAAAGCACACCCACATCTCGGTGCCGATTGAACAGATCTAGACCACAAAATGCTGAACAAGGACTTCGGACCCAACAACCGACAGACATTCTCCTCCTTCGAGGGACCTGTATATGGGCTGTCGAAGCGCGAGTCGCTCGCCGGAAGCGAATGGGACATGGCTAGGAATCGATTCAAATCGCAGATTGGTTCAACCCTACAAACCGATTCAACTCTACAAATCGGCTCAACTCTACGAACCGATTCAACCCTACAAATAGATTCGACTCTACACATCGATTTACCCTTATAAATCGGTTTAACCCTACAAATCGATACTTAAGTGGTACATTAAGCTAAAGGTCAGCTTGAAGTTTCAATTCCAATGCGTCGAATCGTGTGAGGTACTAAGTACTATGTAGCACTGCCAGTGGTGGTATTGGTACTATTAGTACTGCTCGAGGCTTAAGCACTAGTACGTAAGTGCTGGTAAGTACCAGCAGTGCTGGCACTACTATTGCCCTTAAATCGATCCGAGACCGGTCTGAGACCGGTCTAGCGCCCTCGAAGGGGGGGAGACCTTAGCACTAGTACTACTATGTACATAGTAGTACTAGTATTTCATGCCAGTCAATGTTTCAAAATGAGCACTGGCAGCTGGTGTTCAAAGTGCCGTGCGATCCTGTCATACGTTCGACCTCGGGCTTCGAGAAATCTTTCAGAGGGTTGAGTGGAAGTACTATGGTACAAATCTCTATTCATTACGTTGCTTGCTGGCTCAAATACACCACCGTTTTCGCTGAAAGTGGTAATGTGGCGCCAACTGAAATGTGGCGGGCACCACAATATACATAGTCACGTGATCAAGAGTCATGTGATAGGCATATTGTCACGTGATCAAGAACGGTTTTTCCGAACATCCTGCCAAGCGCGGAGAAAATCTACCCGCATCGAAATATGGCTACTACTGAACGCCGGTTATCAATCTTGCTGGGGTATCAACTTCATGGTCTTTGAAATCGATCTCCGCTACTCATACTGCAACGAAAATTGTGTAGACAAGGAATCAAGGGTCATGGGTTCCGATGGAGCCGATGGAACCGTGGCGGCGCACAAAGACAGGTGCGACAGCAAGTACGAACCTTCTCCAGACGGATGTTGTTCAAATGGCAGGCGTTGTGATGGTACGCATTTAGCTTTGAGACTCGATTACACCGTAAGTTTCCCAGATTATTGACGCTGTATGTATATGTATTTAGACCTGTGTATCGAGATTGCGGCAGCTTTCATGTGCCAACAACAATCTGCCGACCATTCCGCGAAGACGGGCAAAGATAATGACTGTGGAGAAGAAGCCTGCTGCGCTCAGCAAACCGACGACAGTGACGATGCCCAGATTCACAACTTGAAGTTTGATGCAGATACCTGCTGTGGTGATGGCGAAAAAGGCCTTGAAGTCGGAGGCTGCTGTGGGAAGGAATCCCGCGGTGAAATCGAGAAGAGTGAGCCAGAAGAAGACCATTGCGTTGAGGGCTGTTGCAGTGACGCTAAAGAGACTGAGTTGGGGGAAGACGACTGCCAGATAGGTTGCTGTGGTGAAGTCAAGCAGACCGAGCTCAAAGGTGGTTGTCAAACCGAATGCTGCGATGATGCTGTAAAGGTTCAAGTTGAAGATGACAACTGCCAGAAGGCTTGCTGTGGTGAAGCCAACAAAACCGAGACTCAGGCAGACGACTTTCAGCGGGGATGTTGTGGTGAAGCCAAAAACCCCGAGAGCGAGGAAGACGACTGTCAGCAGGGATGTTGTGGTGGGAAAAAGTCTGATATCACAGGTGATGTATGCCAGGATGCTTACTGTGGCCAAACCCTCGCACCACACAAGGAACCTTGTAAGGAGGAGAGTGGCAAGTCCAAGGGCAATATGAGTTGCCGTGCTGCTGCAGGCCATAGCGACTCAAAGAAGAAATCCGGATGTGTCAAGGAAGTCAATGTATCATGCCGCGAGAGGGAAACATGTCAGAGTGTCGATAGCAGCACCAGCAGAATCTCAAACATCACGGACGAGCTCGAGACATGTTCTGCACACCTTGAGGCTGCTATACGCAAATTTACCGCCTTCATTGAGGCTGGGATTTGCATCTGCAGGGGTATCATGCCGCGCGAAGATATCTGCTGCAATGCAAAGAAACGTGACGCCATTTCCGGACCTCGACTTCGGAGAAAAGAGGGGGAATTATCAAAGGGGACCTCTTCTGCGGTATTCATATCCAGCCATGAATACCTGCGTCATGAGAAACGAAAACCCACTTTCAGTTGCCAAAGGAAGATCTCTGGAACCGATTTACCCTCTGCTCAACACGAGGTTTACGATAAAGCGTCTGTTTCGCGGGCGACTGTGAAACAGCCCAAGTTTTCAACCAAGGCAATATCGAGCGTCGTTAAAGTCCAGGCCAAAGGTACTGATGAGGAACAACCTGCCGTGCATGAGCATGTCACCTTTACAATTACTGGCATGACTTGCACGGGCTGTGTCAAGAAGATTATTGGTGTGTTCAATCATGTATCCGGCGTCTCCAATGTCAACGTCAACTATGTGGCAGGCAAGGCCGAGTGTGATGTGGATCTGAGAGTCATCGCTGCTGATCAAGCATTAAGCAAACTCGAACGCGAAACAGGATTCAAATGTACCCGGACTTTTTCCACAATTCTAGCGCTCGATGAGCTCATGACGAAAGAAGATGCGCAGCGATTAGAGGAGGCAAATCTTGCTGGTATCAGATCCGTCGACTGCGTTGGGAAAGGGCTATATGAAATCTCTTTCGATCCGGCAATCATTGGAGCCCGCACAATTCTATCGAGCACCAACGGCCGACTGGCTCCACCACGAAAAGACAAAACACTCGCCAGCGGCCAGAAAGCTTTGTTTCTCAAACTTTTCAGCTTTATCGCAGCGGCAATCATGACAATCCCAGTCGTCGTGCTCGCATGGGCAAATACGCCAGTCTCGTATAATACCAAGTCTATCATCTCCCTGATCCTGGCCACTGGAGTGCAGCTGGTTGCGGTTCCTGAGTTCTATATTCCAGCATTGAAGGCTCTAATCTTTAGCAGGTCAATTGAAATGGATATGTTGGTTGTCATCAGCGTCTCAGCAGCTTACTTATACTCTGTTGTCGCCTTCGGCCTGACCCACGCGGGTTATCTCTTGGAAGAGGGTGAATTCTTCGAAACAAGCACTCTTTTGATCACACTCGTGCTTCTTGGTCGGCTGGTCTCAACTTTTGCCAAACTACGAGCGGTGAGCGCAGTTTCGCTACGGTCGCTCCAAGCTGAGACTGCATATCTTGAGCAGGGTGATCCCGACCCAGTGGAAATCGATGCGCGACTACTCGAGTACGACGATGTGATTAGGATCCCACCTCATTCACGTATTGTGACTGACGGTCTAGTCATTCAGGGGTCCAGCGCTGTGGACGAGTCCATGCTGACCGGTGAGACCACTCCGGTTTCTAAAACTGAGGGGAGTGTCGTCATTGCTGGCACAATCAATGACACTGGTCCGCTCCGTGTTCGCACGACACGCTTACCAGGACAAAACAGCATCAGCGATATCACAGACCTCGTCTCAGATGCTCTTGGCACGAAACCCAAGCTTCAAGATCTCGCCGATATGATTGCAGGATATTTCGTTCCTGTCGTCGTCGCGATAGCTCTGGTTGTCTTGATTATCTGGCTTATTGTTGCCGTCAGAGTTCGACATGAACATGCTGGTGGTACTATTGGTACAGCTATCACCTATGCTATTGCAGTTCTTGCCATCAGTTGTCCCTGCGCGTTGGGATTGGCCGTCCCAATGGTCCTAGTCGTTGCGGGAGGAGTTGCTGCCAAGAACGGCATCATCATCAAGTCCGCTGGTGCCACCGAAAGAGGTTTCAAAGTTACCGATGTGATATTTGATAAGACCGGGACTCTAACCTTAGGCGACCTCCAAGTGATTCATGAGGAAGTCCGATCGAATCATGTACTGCGGCTTGACGTTTTGGGACTTGCCTACTCACTTGTTCAGGACAACGAGCATCCAGTCCCCAGGGCTCTCGCAGCGCACCTTCGTGGTAAACACATTTCTCATGTCAAGCTGAAAAATGTCGAGTCAATGCCTGGTTGTGGAATCACAGCGACTTGGAACGGTCAGGTTGTAAGGGCTGGGAATTCGAGCTGGCTAAATGTGCCCACCCATCCGGACGTGACCAACATACAATCGCAAGGCCTTACAGTTTTCTGCATCACCCTCAATAATGACCTTGTCGGCACATTCGGCTTGCAAGCAACGACCAGACCCGAAGCCCATTTTACAATTGGCCGCCTCCAAGCCCGGGGAATCAAATGCCACATTGTCTCTGGCGATAATGCTGCTGCTGTGAAAGCTCTTGCCCAGTCACTGCAGATTCCGGAGGTTAATGTCGCTGCTCAGAAAAAGCCCGAAGAAAAGCTTGCATATATCAAAGCGCTCCAAGCGTCCACCGGTGATTCGAATAAGAACCGCAAAGTCTTATTCGTTGGTGACGGAACAAATGACGCCGCGGCGATCGCACAGGCTGACCTTGGACTGCAAATTGGCGACGCTTCGGACATATCTCGAGCTGCAGCAGACGTTGTTCTCCTGGGTGGACTCGACGGTATAATCACGCTGCTTGAGGTTTCCAGGGCTGCATTCATACGCATTACATTCAATTTCGTCTGGAGTGGCGTGTACAACGTGTTGGCTATTTTACTGGCATCAGGCGCGTTTGTCAGGTTCCGTGTCCCTCCGGCCTATGCGGGATTGGGAGAGATTGTCAGTGTCCTACCTGTCATCGCTGTGGGCTTCAGCATGACTCTGATAAAATTTGGCAAGACCAATGCGGCTCATTGAAGGCTTTTGGGGAGTGTCGCCTGCACGGATAGATAGATCGATCATCATCGATCTCGAACTCTCGTGTCAAGTTCTCGGTCACAAGGTTCTCAGATCTGGCTTTTCAGAGACGCTCCCAACCGGTGTGCTTGAAAGAGGATAAAGTCTCAAACTGTAGACCCTAACCGCGCTTTTCGAGACTGTCCACTCTGATGGAACCTGCTCAACCAATCTAAGATACCTAGGTAGCTCCTCAATCTCACCGCTCGCTTCAACTTGATGCAACAACGGAATACGTTCCCTTGGGGGCATGTCACCTCTGTTCGTGGTCCTACTCCATCGCGAATATGCCTTGCTTATTTCGTGGTTGTTTCAGACACCATCCTTGTAGGTCGCGCCACAGATCCTTTCGTGTGGATGCTCGAGGTCGAAACGGCTGCTCGAGTATCAGGACTCCTACTTCAAAAATTTCAACATCACGCAAACCCCACCGCGCTACGGGTATATTCATGGGATCTTCATTCAATGGCTGATTATGCCTCTGAGTTCTTGTTCCATAACTTGTCTGGTGTCGTCAGCGACATTACCAATCGAAATTCAAGAATAGAGCAGGATACAACTATGTGTGTTTATGCCCCTTCTGAGTAAACGTCAAATATCGAATCAACATCGAAAGGGGCCCAGCAGTGAGGGAGTTTTTTTGGTCGTGTCAACGAATTTCTCGGCGACGGCAATGTTGCTTTCAATACTAGTACTGCAACTGCGACGCGGCCTGATATATTTTTGCCTCGGACTGATGCCTGCTGACCCTTCTACCCTTTCCAGAATGCCCCTTGAGACCTGCGATGCCAGTGGCCTGAGCGGTGAGGCTGTCTGCGCCACTTAGCAGGTCCTTGCATTAGCCACCTGGGAACGCTTCCGACGCCAAATGATACGATCCGGTAAAGCGTCAGAACATATCCGGCCTCAAATATCCCAGTTCGCACCTTGACTCATGGGCCATGGAGGCTTACTACTACACATTCAAACTACCACAGCCGGCATCTTCCAGCCTTACGAGGCAAAGCCACCGCGGCGGCAAGGGATAAAAATGCTTTTTCCAGTGTTGCTGGAGACTGATGCAGCTCCACTGAAGCACGCCCTACAACAGCGGAACACAACGTCGCATCTTCTTCTGCCTTACCAACGGCCTGGAGGCGTTGCTAAATGCTCAACAAGCGCCGGCTGACAGAGCAAAACATCATCTCTTCATTCCGACGCCATTCGCGCCCCTTACTGAGTCATCTGCTAGAGGCATGTCAAGCAGTGCTGGCTCAAGGAGCCGGCAGCAGCCGCGACATGCTCCAACCACAAAACGTGAAAGCAGTATATCGACGGCAACGGTGGAGGCTGAGTTCGGCGGTGTGCTCCACTTGTATTTCTTCTTACCTTAAAGCCCCCAGATATGGTGAATCTTGCCCTGTTCTCTTGCCACTTGACTGGTAGGTATATTTTCAGAAAGTTGCCTAATTCGTCGGTGGGGCTCGTATTCCTGTTCAGCTCCCCAATTACCCTTGCACACTCCCTGGATTGCTGTGTGCTCATTAAGGCCGAGCATAATGTGTCTTTTCTCTTACTGTGTCGATGCTATTTACATATCGGTACCAAAGTGCTCCTCTCAAGTGGAGCTCCTTGAAAGGTCTATTGGGCGCTCCCAAAAGTTGACGGCCTTCCACCACCGCAGCAGTGGCAATGCAACCGTACTACATAGTACAGGTATGTACTTGTGTATGTTCTTTCTGTGTATATAGATTATGCCCGTGCAAATATAAGAAGGGCCAGATCTTTACTGTTTAGACCGTTTACTTCCTAAAGCATTCAACAACAAGCAATCTCTCTCCACTCCTTTGCACTTCCTAAATAGTTTCACTTCTTTTACTCTTCTTTGATCGATAACACACTCTCGTTATGTATTCTGCATCATTCTTCGCGTCAGCGTCACTTCTCCTGGCATTCCTCTCCTCCAAAGTCTCCTCAAGGGGCTTCGATCGCCGACAGGACAGTACCCCGACATTGACCACTGGTTGCGGAGATGCAGACCTGACTCCGGCTAACTGGAATGCCAACGATATTGACGCCGTTGTGACCGGCACCCCTGGCTTTGGCCAATGTAAGCAGCGGTCACCATTTCCTTCACAAAGGGACCAGTCTAATTGGAGTCGCAGCTGCAAACTTTCCTCAGCAATTCGTCGCGCAGTTCAATACCAACCAATTCACCAATGACCCCTTTGATTGCACCAATTTCAACGACCCAGGGGCCTGCTTGATCCCTGGACCATTTCCCGACAACGTTTTCTGCGATACTTTCTCCAATCCACAAGTCGGCTTCATCGTCCAGTCTTGGATTAACTTGTACAACAACTTGAGGAACATGTACTATGCCATACAAGACGCCCACGACCAGCTGGTTTCTGAGGGTTACATCGCCGCCATGGTCAACGACATCTCGCCCCAACCTCTGCCGATATCGCGTTCCACCCTTCTGAAACTGGTAGACCTGTCCCTGGACTTCATCCCTATCCCCGGTGCAGGTGCCGAAGTCGCGGCGATCAAAACAGTGCTCAAAACCTTCAAGAAGATAGCCGGTAAGGTCGTGGACAAAGCCCAGCAGGATGTCGACGACGCCCCGCAGACTCTGCAAGATCAGCCCCAGATCCTACAAACCCTACTCGACAACGCCGTCCCCAACGTCCAAGCCGCTATCATGGACCAGCTGCAAGCCGTTTTTGTCGACGCCCAGCCCGACGACTCGAGTGCCCAGATCCTTCTTGGTGGCGTGCAGCTCAACCCTGTTCCGAGTCAGTCCGACTATGCGACCATCATGGCGCAGAACCTACGCACTTTCCTCCTTGCCGAGGCCATGAACAAGATCCAAATGCTCCAGATCGTTGACAATATCGTGGCCGACTGTGACAGCGGGCCCGAGGACACGCTGTCGGCAGACGGCTCGCAATGCCGCCGTTTCGGGCTCCCAGAGGGCGACGGCACCATCCCCACTGCCGTGACAATTGACCATCCGAACGCGATGGGCGACCTCGAGGGCCGGTTTGGCTTCTCCATCGCGGCCATTGCGGACAACGCGCAAGCATGTGCTGCAGCGGGTCAGGACTTCTCCAACGTCGACTTTGATGGATTTTTGGAGAGTGATACTCCGGGGGTCTATCCTACCTGTCTATTTGGTGTGCCATCTCACAACGAGAACTTCTAAGCGCACCGAGGGAGGATGGGGGGCACCTATGTCGAGTTTGTGCGGGTTGTCGTCGTTTTCAGCATCGTTTATATTCTTCCGCAGGTCGGACTGTCTTGACGCGAGTTGGGCTTTCGAGGGTTTGCAGCGCACAAAGTGTAGGAAGGGTTTCGCTTAGAGCAAATGGGCGGCGTATTTATTGATTTAAGCTTAAGTTTTCCAAGCTTTAGCGGGTCAAGAGGAGTATCAACGGCAAGCAACGGATGGAGAGGCCGCGATATATATATATACTTTATATACACCCCGAACTGTGCTTCTTTCCATGAACAATTTCATTCGGCAAACGGAGCGAAGCCGCTTGAATCGCGCACGTGACGGAGCATCGGGGGAGCCTGGCCGAGCACGGGAGAGCGTCGAGGGAGTCACGGCAGAGTACGGGGAAGCCCGCCCGAGCACTGCGCGAGCCACAGAGAGCTTGCCCTGATGCCAAACTGCGGAAGACAGTTCGGGCTCAGAGGTCTCTTCGGCTTAGGTCTCTCTGCTGTTGTTGAAAAAGCATATAGGCCATCTCAATGGTGGCATATCCAATGACCATTTGCTTGCTTGGCACTAATGCGAAGACCAGCATGTCAAGACTCCCTCTGGTCTCTCGCACCGCCCCATTACACTATGTGAGCGATCCTGAGAAGTCACATGGGTGGGGAGCTAATATGGGATGGGAGCAGGTCATATTAGCGTTATTGGCGTCGTGGGAGATTCGCCTCCAAAAGCGGTGGGAGTTGCCCTGCACCTCTGCGTTGGCTCTCTAAATCCATAGGAGGCGAAGGAACACCGTAGGAGCGGGCTAGAGCCGTAAGGCAGTAGAAGGGAGTAGGTGGTGAGAACGAAAGAGAGGAAGGGAGTGGAAGACAGCGGATGAGGGAGTTATTCAACTCAATAGTCGTTAGCGGGAGAGCAAAGCGGCGAGTGATAAGTTAGTAAAAAAGTCGTGGGCGACGATTGTTCGGGGATCTTATATATAACCAAACCCCATTGGCTGAATCATTAAGGTGGACTACCATCACCTTCGATGTGATAGAAATCATGATGAAGCCAGCATGAACGCCCCGAAAAACTTATTCATCTCCTCCACGTCCTCCATTTCACCAATCCAACTCACATATTGATCTGGGCGCACGATGACGACGCAACCCTTGGATGCATCGATGCCGTAATTTTTGTATGCTTGCCCATGACCCTCGTGGTACGACATGTCGTCGACAAATACTTTGTTATAATCCCAGCCGAATTCATCCGACCATGGATGGAGGATATCCGGTAGTGAAAGCAGCTCTACCTTGACACGTGGGGCAGAGTGGATTGTGATCAGTTCGAACACCGAGCTCCAGTTTTCAACCAGCTTCGTGTGTTTCTTCAGGAAGGAGGATGGAGCGTCTAAGGCTTCAGCAAATGTCTTGACCCGGCTCAGCTGTGCTTCGTCCAGGATGTTGCCCGCGAAAAACAGAATCCGCCATGCTCCGTTGCTCGGGAGGAGCTCTTGCAGATGCCAAGGCCTTGCATCTGACTGATTCAAAATCTTGTGGCTCGGCATACGTGACCCGATCTCAATGTTGGAGAGACGCTTTCCGCCGTCACTGGCATACGTCGAGCCGTTAGCATCCTCCACATGTTGGACTGCCCCGTTGCCCTTCTCAGCAGCTTCCGATTTTCCCGGCTTGATGACTATCATGTTTGGCCTATAGTTGACTGCAATGCCGCTGGCAAAGAGATTACCCTTTTCGAAGACATCCTGAAACGTTTTCAGATCGATGCCTTCTTTGTCCAGAATATCCTGAGCGGGACGTCCCGAGAACAGACGAGAAAACTGGTGATCGAAATCGATCAGCTCCTGGGCGATTTGACGCCGCTCAAGGTCATAAGTTTCAAGCAGGGATGGTGAGCAACGACCTTGGATGACGGATGCAAGCTTCCATCCCAAGTTGAAGGCTTTATGTCGCGAACCTTGGTCAGCAAGGGCATAAGGAACAAGGAGTGGTTACTCACTGTCGTGCATACTAATATTCATTCCCTGGCCCGCTTTCGGGCTATGTGTGTGTACAGCATCCCCAGCAAGGAATACTCTCCGGTTGGCAGAAAACTTGGAACCCACTCTCTGGCCGATTCGGTATGCAGTCCACCAGTGACAATGTTTGAAACTGAACTTGTACGGACTCAGAATCTTTTGTGCAGCTTGAGTGAGGGTCTTCGGGCTGATTTGGTGGCGATCAAGGACCTTGCCAGACTCGTCCGTTTGGGTAATTTGGATGTACAGGCGAACATATTTGTTTTCTCTGGGAATGACCATCATGCTGCCGGCTGCAGAGTGGATGGCGCAACGGTATCTGATGTCTGGAAAATTGGTGATGGGAATTATATCGAGAACGCCCCAGATAAAATCGGTTTGTTCGCCCTCCATCACGCTACCGATTTGGCGGCGCGTCCATGAGTGTGCCCCGTCACAGCCAACCACGTATTTGGCCAGGATCTCTTCGGTGCTCGAGGACTCGTTTTCCTTGGCCGATTGAAGCATTTGATCGGTGGTATCTGCGGCCAGATTGCTCCGATATAGCCCGTTGGGAACCGAGGATCCTCCATGCTCATTCGGTTGATCTGAAGGCTTCTCCTTAACGAGTTGTCGCACAGTACAAGAAACAGGGTACGCGTCCGGATTGCCTGCCTGCTCGGTATCGATGCTCAAACTTTCCGGCATGAGGCCATACTCGACCTGAATGTCACTATGTTGCTTGACATATCCCATCAAGTGGTCTTCTATAATGCCCTGGTGAAGGGTAGCTTGTTGAAACCGACTGAGGCCGGGACTTGTGTCGACAATCATGCCGGATCGATGAATCGCGCCCCGTTCGTCGGGGTTCCAAAATCGAATTTCTAACATATGGTTGGCTTGCCTCCAAATATCCTGGCCAATGCCTAAAGAGTCCAAAATCTCGAAGGTCCTGCTTTGGAGGCCATCTGCCTGTCCGCTGTTGACTCGGTCGAATCGCTTATCAACTATCCTAGTCTTGATGCCCATTCGTGCCATCCAAGTGCACAGCATGTGCCCTGCCGGGCCTGCACCAACAATGAGAACATCTATCTTCGAAACCTTTTTGGCCATTGCGCTTTACAGCCAGTTGATGAAGTGTTGAGAGACAGCGCGACTAAGAGGACCTTTCACAAGCAGGAAATGGGTGTTGTTACACCCTACCTCACGACAAACGATCAGATACGTGTCTGTCAAAAATCTGACTCCGACAAGCTATTGTCACACTACAACCAAAGCTCACACATCTATGCCGCTCTTTGGCAGCGCTGCCCGGCGCCGTCTGGGCCCTCCCGACCAGCACAGAAACCTGAACGTGGGACCGTACCCACAGTCACGTCCAGAACGCAAGCAGCGGAGGGAAGGAGGTCGTGGTCTTTCCTCCGCGCACTACCTGCGGGAATCCCGACAGCACGCCTCGCCTGCCCTTTTTCCTTGTTCCGAAATCAAGGAGATTTTACTACCTAATGGATAACTCGGAAGAACGCAGAGCATCACCTGTGCAGCGAATGATAACGTGATCCAGAATGAGTTGGCCTCGTTTCTCAAACTCGCTGGAGCCATTACGTTCCAGATCTTACTGTCTGAAGAAGGGATAGTGTACAGCTCCCGAAAGGGCATTTCCAATGCGCCATGACGACCTCTCATTACACACGTCTGAAGCACTCTATCACGTTCTGAACAACGATTTCATGTTTAAAAAGCTGCCATTTTATTCTCTACTTGTTGAGCTTGGCCTTTATTTTTGGCAGGATCGCCAAGGCATTTTCACCACGGATCTTCTTTGTGTCTTCCTCGGAGAACTTGTATGCTGTAAGGCCGTCCTCGTGTTGTTGCAGTCTGTGAGCTGGAAGGTGAGGGACTACACGATCAGTTAGCCACTGAAAACAGAGGGTTTGTTTTTCTGGAACTCACAGTCTGAGCCAAAGAGGAGCTTGTCTGTTCCCACCAGGGACGTCAGTGCGGCCAGCTGAGGCTCGTATGTGCCAACAGCCAGGTCGTAATAAAAACTCTTCAAAACCTCCATTGACTTGTCGAAATCCCAACCTCCGTGGAATGGGAAGGTGGTCTGGAGAGCCAAACGGCCGGCAAGGAAGGGAAGAGTTCCTCCGCCGTGCGAGAAGATTATTTTGAGGTCGGGAAACCGCTGGCGGCCTTTGGTCCAAAGCATGTTGGCGACTGCCCTGGTCGAGTCAAAGCAGTATTCGATCACGGGCGACGACACACCCGGCAGCTTCACCTCGTCGGCGGGTGCGGTCGGATGAACAAAGACGGTGGCTTTTCGTCGGTTCAGCTCTTCAAACAGGGGATCGAGGAATTCGTGGCCAATGTATCGACCGTTATAGTTTGAGTACACGCCGATACCGTCGAAGCCTAGCACGTCAAGGCAGTACTGGAAACAAAAACACCATGATTTAGCAACAGCTTCAGACGCATGCTGGGGCCTCGAGTGGGTACTTACTTTGGCCTCCTCAACCGCTGCCTCTACATCTGGCAAAGGAAGACAGGCCCATGCGCCCAATGTCTTGGGATGCTGCTTAATCCATTCTGCCATCTGGTTGTTCAAATCACGGGCCAATTTCTTGGCTTTGGCGTTGCCGTTCAGAGGCGAGACGCCGGGGCAAGTGATGCTCATGACTGAATAGTCGTATCCCCATTCTTCCCGATTCTTCACGTATGATTCGATTGAGAACTCGGGGGTTCGGAAGCCGTCTACGTAGATGGCCGTACCGTTCTCCTCCTTCGTTGCGTAGCCGGCAGAAATCAGCATTTCTCTCCAGATTTCTGGTACGACATGGGTGTGGGTGTCCACGGTGAACACTTTATTCGCCATGGTGGGCTTTGATCGATTCGAGCGAAAAGGATGGAACTTGTGAAATCTGGGTATTACAATGATTTCTTTTCGCGTAGCTGCGCAAAATAACTCCCGCAAGGACTTCCCCCAACTATTTTGGCCCTCGACAGTATTTATTTCTTGGACTATTTCGCGCCTCCGGATACTCGGCCATTTTGGAGCGCGACCAGGAAAGCATTCACGCGACACCGGTAGCCAGTCTACCAGCATGGGGGTATATTAGCTAATCTTACCGCACGCTGCGGACGAAGAGGCCGCCGGCATTGCCAGGTAACTTTCCTCGACCCCACGCCAAAATGACGGGGTGTGGCTGCCCTAGAAGCTCGACGACTCGTGCTACTGGGGAGCTCCATCAGAGTGACAGGCGCCGGGACCAATCACCTGGGATCGAAAGGGTCATGACCCTGCAAACTTTGGTAGCGAGCCCCGTGGAGACTGCCCCAGAGAACAGTGTAGCAACTTGTGGAGTCTTGCGGAGCTGGAGTACTTATTGATGGCTGGGGAACACCGTCTCCGCGCGAGCTGGGTTCCAGCGAAAGACCTGATTTCCGCCCGTCTGTTGACGGCATGGCGACTTTTATGTCCGCCGCCGAAAGACCTCCTCTGCCCGGAGACCAGGCCAGGCATCGCCGCCAGTACAAGGATGCGCTTGCGTGTGAAGACTGCCGCAGGCGGAAGAGGAAATGCGACGGAGCTCGGCCCATCTGTGGGACCTGTGCGAAGAGGAAGGCCACCGTTCCGTGCATCTATACCTCGCGGAGGGGCACTGATGAGTCGAATTCACGGTATGTACGATGCCTGAGGTGGGTATCGCGCGGTGCTCTGGCTGACAGCATAGCAGATACGTCCAACAGCTGCTCGAGCGCATAAGCCATCTGGAAAGCAATTTCAACCCCATTGGGGAGCCCAATTTTCCCCAGCGTCCCTCTGGCAACCCACACCAAGCTCCCTTTGAGCAGGTCTGTTCTTAGCTCCTGTCCATATCCACGCTTCATGCTCTCCTGACTAAGACTTGAGCAGGCCTGGGTGAAGCCTAATGAGCATCCCCAACAAGCTCCCCCAATCCACGGTCCTGCCTCCATACCAGACAGCCATTCTCAGACAGCCATCATATCAGACTATCCAGTTGCCTTACCGTTGTCTCCCACGGGAGATGCTGAGGACTCGGACAACAATGAGTTTCCTATCAATGGTCGCGTCGACGCCATGGGCGCCTGTTCCGGCGACGCAAACGATGAAGTAGTCGGTAACGCTCCTGAAGGCCGCGTTTACTTTGGCATATCATCGACCCTCAGCTTCATGAATCAAGTTCAAAATGTCCTTGACATGTCGGTGGAAAACCCTCTTGGTGAAGAACCCGACAGTGAGATAACCGAATCGCCCACGCTTTTCGACCTGTCTTCAGAATCCCACTCCTCGCACAGAGGACAGACTTCACCCGTGTTGCATGCAAACGGTCTCCGACAAATTCGAAGTCGTCGCCGAGTTCGATCGCAATCAAAGTATGACGTGTTTTCACTCCCATCGCGGCAGGACGCAAACGATCTCGTTGCATCGTATTGGAAATGGGTTCATTGCCTCTACCCGTTTCTAAATCGAGAAGCCTTCGACGGTCGCTACGAAGAGTTGTGGTCCCCGTCCTCCCGTGATCCCCTGGCTCATCAATTTGCGCAGTATCAGGCCCAGTATCCTTCCATGAAGAGTAGAGAGACACAAATACGTCTCTTCAAAAGAGCTGTGCGTTCGGAGAATGTCCTCTTTCACTGCATTGTCAACCTGGTGTTTGCACTCGGCTCTCAATTTCATTCTGATATTGACCCAGCCGAGAGAGGCATCCATGGTGACGCATTCTACCAGCGAGCAAAGCGACTTCTGGAGCTTGACTTCAATATCATGGCCCATGGCTGTGTGCAATTGGTCCAGACGTTCTTGTTGATGTCACAGTACATACAGACCAGCGAGATGTCTGGAGGGTGTTGGAATTGCGTCGCAACGGCTACTCGAGCTGCGCAGACTATTGGCTTACATCTCGATGCCCAACTTCCTTCTCGGTCTGAGCTTCCACTCGACCGCAAAAAGGAGAACGAGATTAATTTGAGAAGGCGTCTGTGGGGTGGTTGTGTGTTTTTTGACAGGTGAGTTTCACCAGGATAGAAGCACGCTTGTGCGGCAGAGTGTGTTGTGCCATCCTGATCTTTCCCGCATATGCCCTTTGTAAGAAGGAGAGATCGCTGACGGTAATGAGCTAGAATATTGGCCATGACGTACGGCCGACCCTCAATGGTTGAATCGAATCTCTCTGCCAAATGGTCTGCAGCATTCTCTGCGCTGTCAAATGAACCCGCTCCTTCCCAGGTTGAAACGGATGCTGCCAATTTGTGCAACTCTGCAGACTATCTCGCCTTCTATTTCCAGACTCTCAAGCATGCGGAGATCCTCAAGATGATCGTCAGCACTTTCTATCGCGAGGCCGATGGCAGTTCATTGCCGCTTGACCGCTCCCAACAACCTGGCGAACCCGGCGCGGACAGCTTCGCCGGCCACAAGCAAACTAGGAAACTTACCCCTGCCGATGTCCAGGCACTGTTGGAGCTGGAGGATTCCTTGAGAGCTTGGCAAGAGCAGTTGCCCGATCACCTGCGGGTTGCTTCATCTCCCGACAAACAGCTTCACGTTGCCACAACTCGTCCCGTAAATAGCGAAATCATGAAGGTATATGCAAGGCAAGCAAACGTCCTCCAAGCTCGGTAAGTCCTCTGTCATCGTGCTCGTGCCTGTCAACGATCTGACCATGGCTCAGCTATCTCCACTCCCGCATCATGCTGTTCCGGCCGGCTCTTCTCCAGCTGTGCGCTTTAAGTCAATCCAAGGCACGCGGCCACGAAACTGAAGAAGTTAGGATGTCGGAATTGCAGCATGTAGTGGTTGTTCAAGCGGCCACCATGTGCATTTCCGCCGCCCATGATTTGACGGACCTGATATACTACCACAAGGGACTGGACAATGAAGTGTTGCCAGAGTGGTGGTACAATGTCTTCTGTAAGGTCCCTTGTTCCCACGCGTGAAGAGTGTGCTGTTGATCATGGCACGTGGAGGCTGACTTGATGAACTCAAAAAGACATTTACACCTGCGCCACCGCTCTCCTGGCAGCCCAGCTGTGCATGCATGCGTTTGAGCTGCTAGGTAGCGTGCCACTGAGGCAAAGCTGGGAGAAGTGCTTGGAAAGCTTGAAAATGTATCAAGTCCGCAGTGTCTCTGCGCAGCGCTGTCTTCGGGTGCTGGAGTTGATCGACCAGCGACTCCGGACCAGACGAGCAGGGTTAAGCTCCCAATCCGCAGCTGGCTCCGCGAGGCAATCTGCTGCGAATCATGCTGGCTCGGACGCTGGCGCGAACAACACCCGAAGACATGATCATGCAACAGGAAATAGGGACGTTGAAAGAGGCGCAATGCCAGACATGATTCCAACCACCTCCGTCAACATTTCAAATCAGCACCAGCATCTAGTGCCAGGTATGTCTGCCGAACACATGGACATGTCTATGAACCTGTCGCCTGATTTGGGCATCGGCATGAATGAGATTGTGGCGGACTGGATGCAGAGTCCGCTGGATCTCGAGTGGTTGACCTCAGCGCCATTCGAGATGGAATTCGACGGACCAATTGCGGATGTGTTCGTGGGATAGGCATCGAACGTGATAGCTAGAGGAATTTGTACAGAATGATATGTCGTCCATCCACAATGTTGGGCTGCTGCTCGGCTTTCCGAGTGTTTTCTTGTGAAATTCCATGAGGGTGGCGAGGTTAAGCCGTGCTTTTGCGATACGGCTAAGTGAAAATGGTGAGAACGAGATCAGGTTGGTTGCAGTATATGCACATGTGTCTGCAGAAAGTGTCCCAGAGAACACTTATTCAAGTATTTACGCTATATCGTTCGCGGACGCGGACGGTCAAGCTATATACGACAGAATGGCGTGAGCCCAGCTAAATTGTTCACTATAGCCTCCCCTTGGATATTAGCTCAAATGCTGAGCTTGCTGGTCCAGTTCCGAATGCGCTCTCCGTAGATATAGAGAGGAATGGTGGATACAAAAATGAGGCCCTCAATCAAGGTGCTATAGCCGGAAACCTGCGTGACAAAAGGAGTCAGCCTTGAACGTCGCAGAAGAATTGCGTATGAATCACGTATAGATGACATACCTTGATGAAACCATCCTTTTGAATCCAAGGGACGACGGCGAAGCAAATGCCGAATGCGAAAACGTTCTTAATCGCCGTCGCGATCGTCAGCGTCTCACCAGCGAGAGGTCGATAGCAGTCCACCAGGTAGGTAAGGGCAATGGGCGAGATGGCGCAGAGCACGCCATAGGTTATGCCAAAGCCGGCGATACCCACGAAGGGATCGAGCTTGTAGTAGAGCGCACAGCCCCAGAGCATCAAGCTCAAGGGCACGAAAGGGAAGATCGGGAGTGCCCCCCAGAGACGGTACTCGGGCTGGAAGTAGCCGCCCCTACGCTTGGTGATCCAAGCTACGAGCATGTCACTACCGATGCCGCCGTAAAGACAGGCGATACAGGCGGAAATGATGTTCTGGAACAAGAGGAATTAGTGGAACGCCTTCACTGCAAAGTTTACGATGCCACAATACTTACAGCAACATTGATGTTTCCGACGGCGAGGCCGCTGTAGTTGTACAAGGCAGGATAGAAGATCGAGTTTGCGGTTTGTTGAAGGATGACCCAGCCGACACCAACACCTTGAGTCAGCCCGGCATACCAGACGGCAGGGTACACGGTCAGAGTAAGCGGTCTCCAGAAGTGTTTCAGCAAGCTCGTTTTTTTGTCGTAAAAGCTTGTGACCTTCAACGATTGCACATAACTTAAGTGAGAGCGCTTCTCTTGGGTCAAAACCGGTGCCAAGTCTTCGGTCTCGCCCATTTCTGTTGCTGTGGGTCGTTCGAAGTTGGTCTCTGGCATGGCGAACACCATCAGGAGGAACAGGACACCGGTGACGATGGCGTCCATCCAGAAGATCCATCTCCAGTTCGGGGTGGCGTTGGTGATCAGACCAGCAAAGATGGCGCCGAAGGAATTGCCAAAGGCAATCACGAGTCTGATCATTGGAAAATGTCAGTGCGAGGCTCAGGACTTGTATATGGCCGGGGGAATGCTTACGTGTACCAGCCGAGTTTTTGGCCACGTTCGTGGACGAAGAACAAATCGGCAACCTAATGGAAAATTGTTGGCTAGGCGTCGCGGGACAGAGTCGGTCTTTCATGCTTACCACTGCGGGACCCATGGCATCAGGGCAGCTTGCACCGAACCCTTGAATGATTCTGGACCCGAGCATCGAGCCGCCAGACTTGGCCACGGCGCTCCAGAGACCTGGGAGTCTCGTTAGCATTCAAAGCATGACTGGTGAAAAGAAAATTTTGAACTCACAAGAGAGGAAAAAGGTGAGCGATGAGAGAATGAGCACAGGCCGTTTGCCGATCTTTCGAGATAGAGGAATCCAGAAAAGGTTCTGATTGGGTTCATGTTAGCTGATCTTTCTTGATTATCCACTATAGGAGTCGACAGTTTACGCACCCCGATACCGATAAACAAGACGGGCATGGTGATAAAGTAAGAGGCATAGGAGCCTGTAACTTCAAAATGCTCCTGGATAGCTACCAGACCTGGCGAGATGGAGGCGACAGTATAGTTGGACAGGAATATGAAATAGGAGATGCTCCAGAAAGCGATTTCCTTCCTCGTACGGGTCCATGTCTGCAGAAGTCGCTTGTTGGCATATTGTCTTTGCAGTGCCAGGCTGGGGCGTGCTCACCAGAGGATCTTTGGGATCATCGGTTGGCCGGGGTATCAGAACTCTGCCAGTTACATTGCCCACGCTGTCCTCTGAAGGAGAGAAAAGCCGTACTGATTAGCGAACATGGTCGAGTTTTCGATTGACATACTCAGCATCAAAGCAACATACCAATGAATAGATGCGCAGCACCAAGCTGGCCATGAGCCTTTGCGCGCTCGTTGGCCGGCGCAAATTCGGTTTCCTGATGCACCGTTGCTGGAACTTCCTTGCTCGACATTGTGGTGTTGATTGGCAGAAATTGGGCTGCGATAGGAACAGAAGAGTTGCCTCCTTTCAAAAAGTCTAGCATACAAGGGTCTGAGCTTCTTATGTCGTTGGAACCATTTAGAATCAATGTGGCTGGCCACAGCAATGCCCCCTTTGGCATCAACCTGGAGACAAACTGGATTTTCGCTCTCTTCTCGCGATTTCCGGGTCACACCCCCAAATTGGTAAACTTTGTGCTTGCCGCCACAATGCGGCATTGCGGGAAACCCGGGGGAGGTTCCACCCCTTTCTGACGGAGCCTTCCTCCGCATTGGGGTCCCCACGAAAAGGCTGGAGACGGACGGGGGCGCTGATGCGCGAGGCTGTGGCCACCTTGGTTTGTCTAAGTACTGCATTGGTGTCCCCGGTATTTCCAGCGGGTTCTCGTGTTGCGCCTATTCTTCTCCCTGCTGACCAGCCCAGGCACTGAAAGTTTGGTGGAAAACGTAAGGCAATATGCTCGTCCAACTCGGTCAGGCTCTTCGCTGGGACGCTCTGTCACCGCTGGAGATTGCTGCGCGCATTCTCTTGGTGCTGACGTCGGTATGCCTCGTTTATGTGTTTTACATGCTGAAGTGCTCTACACTTTCGCACATCAAGGGACCTTTCCCAGCTTCTATCAGTAGACTATGGCTCGTCTATCATGCCCTACGGGCCGACATGCACACCTACCAGCCCTTCTTACATCGGAAATATGGTGAGAAGGCAGTTGATCTCTACACACTTTGCGCAATGCTTACGTATATTAGGCAAATTCGTCAGGATTGCTCCCGACGAAGTCTCGATCTCCGATCCGCAAGCCATCAAAGAGATCTATGGTGTTAATTCAGGATTCACGAAGGTGCGTGCTGGAAGATCTATCTTCGACATGCTGTCATTATATACTAATGCAGTGAGGTAGACCGAGTTCTACGATCCGTTTGGCCCACGAGTAGAGAGTGAGTTTATATTCCTGCCAGCCGACTGAGCTCATCCACTTACCACTACGGAAAGCACCGATGGGAGAGTTGTTCTCGCTCAAGGATGAAAAGCGACATGCTCTCCGGCGCAGACTTGTCAGCCACATCTACTCTATGACAAACATCGTCAAGTCCGAGGGCTACATGAACCTATGCGTCGAAGAATTCATGAAAGCTTTGAATGATAGCGCCCAGGAACAGTCTGTCATTGACTTTGGCGAGTGTTTGCAAAGATTCGCCTTTGACGTTATAGGTGAGCTGTTCTACGGGTCAATGTTTGGCTTCTTAAAAGAAAGGCGTGACGTTGGAGGCTACATGGCAACCCTGGATGGTCTCATCCCATTTTTCACAGTGGTATGTCTCGGTCGTAATGACTTCCCCTGCCGGAAGAATCGGGGGTAGGCTGACGGTCTTTTGATCGTAGCTTGGGGTTATGCCTATACTACAGAAGGTCCAGCCGCTGATGGTTTGGCTCTGGCCGGGTTACCGTGCCCATTCCAAAAAGATGGTCACGTTCAACGAAATGGCAGCCAAGTGTGTTCACGATCGTCAACAGAATCCGTCAGGCCGAGATGACATCCTGAACCATCTCTTTGCACTAAACGCCGAAAGACCTGACTTCACCATCGAAGAAATATTTAATGATTCTTTTGATGCCTTGTGGGTAAAATATCCATTTCAACAACCTAACCGAGCTAGAGGTCTAACAATTGTAATAGGGGTGCTGGAAGTGACACTACTGCCGTCGCAATGCGCTCAGCTTTCTACCACGTCATGAAAGATGAAGCTATCTATGCCCGATTACAAGCAGAGATAGATGAAGCTGATAAACAAGGTCGCCTGTCAAACCCAGTTACCTTCAACGAAGCCATGCAAATGCCATACCTTGTTGCGGTATGCAAGGAGGCAATGCGAGTCTTTCCCAGTGTGGGCATGACTCTCCCAAGACATGTCCCGGCCAGTGGACGTCTCATTTGTGGTCAATTCTTCCCCGAGGGTGTAAGTTTGGCCTGCGCACTTTTCCATGGGTTATTAGTTGGCTGAAATTCCATAGGTCAAAGTTGGCGTCAATGCATTTGTGGTCCACAGAGACCAAGGCGTCTTCGGATATGATGCAGAAAGTTTTAACCCAGACCGTTGGTTCAGACCAGAGGCAAAGGACATGGACCGCTACATGTTTCAGGCAAGTTGAATACATAACGATTGTCGCTCTGATTCTGACGACATCCTTCCAGTTCGGCTCTGGATCGAGAACTTGCATCGGCAAGAACGTAAGTCACCCCAGCCTAACTATCAGTATCTTTATGCTTCGCCGACTGACTGCGCCATACGCAACAGATTTCTCTCTGCGAGATACATAAAATCATTCCGCAGATCTTGAGGACCTTCCGACTGCGGTTGTCCAAACCTGACGAGCCGTGGGTTGAGCATGGTACTTGGTTCACCAAGCAGACAGGAATAAATGTGATTGTAGAGAAGCGGGAGAAAATGCAATAGAGGTTAAGGATTGTTGTTACAAAGATACAGGTTAACCCTTACTTTTATCTTGTATCCTAAACGATCAATGTGATGGTAGGTAGACTATCCGGAAAAGACTTGTTGATACTGTCTTGACTCGGCGCACTGCTAGCTAAAGATATAGTGGCAGGTTTCTCGTTCACCAAGGACACAGTTGATGGTCGGGAAAGTCAATTTGATTGATGGGCACAAATGCTTTGTAGCTATTCCAGCAACGTCTTTTGTCCAGCATAACATCATAATCCAGATTCAAGTCATCAAGTCAACTATAAATATTGAAGATCATTGCGCCTTTACTACAACCTTTGCGTGCTTGAGGACATCCCATTCTTCGGCACTCCTCAGGACAAGTTCGGCATGCTTCTGACTTCTAATAGATGGGCGTACAGGAAACGGTTCTGTTTGCAGATGGTGGTTGAGCTCGTACGAATCAATGCGTCCAGCCTGCACACAATGTGGATCAGCAAAAATTAACGGATAACCCTTTGACCAAGACTTACAGCTTCAAAGTCATAACAGTACAACAGTCGAGACATATTGATGAACAATGACTTCTGTGCCAGACGGTATCCGACGCACACCCGTCTTCCGCCACCAAATGCCCAAAGTCCATGCAAGACGTCTGTTTCGTGGCCATCGAGCCATCGCTCTGGCTTAAACTGCTCTGGTTCGGGGTATTCGCTTGAGTTCAGACAGAGTGCGTGGTGATTGATGACAAAATTGGTGCCCTTGGGGAACAGGTACCCTTCGAATTCAAGGTCCACTGAACACTCATGCTCGGGCGTCCAGTCAAAAATTGGTCGCCATCGCATCAGTTCTTTAACCATGGCAGAGACGTAAGGCATGCGTTGCTCATCGGCAAACGTCGGTAGACGCTCAGCATTCGCTCCGCAAATCTGATCGATCTCCTGTCTGGCCTTCTTCACAACCTCGGGATGGCAGATCATCGCCATGATGAAAGTGTTGAGCGACAATCTAGTGGTATCACTTCCAGCTTCAATCAGTTGAATGGCGAGATACATGGCGTCTTCATCGCTCCCGCTGTACTTGGCCTCCTTTCCGGTAAGCACATCCCGAGCGAAAGAGGGAGCGCCATGCCCGGCCTCGATCTTTTGTCTGAATGGCTTCCAGTAGGCGCTGTAGACTTCAAAGGTCTCCTTACCAATGACCTCAAATGGCTTGCGCCACCATTGGAACACTTTCGGTAACTTTGCCAGCGCCGGGAAATTGTCCCATATATTCCATGGAGGCAGATTTACGATGAAGGCCTTCTGAACCCGGAGGAGATCAAGCATCTTTTGTTCCATGGTGTGGACCGGATCGCCCAAAGTGATTCGATGAATGACGGAATTGGAGTAGCGAGCGTGATGACTGTACCACTTGTGTGGGTTGTAATAGTATTCTGCCAGGAGCTGGGAGCTCTCTTGCTCCTGATATTCACCGTATTTTGTCATGGCTGTGCCAGAGAGCACTTGGTGCATAACTCGTCGCCGTTCAGTCCATTCCGCAATTGGCAAGAGTACTGATCGATTGTCGCGACTAATCAAGCCACCCACCATAGGCAGGTCTGGGCGCTCGTTTGTAACAGCACTGCGGCGGTTGTAGATCTCCTTCACCACACGACCGGTGTTCAGTGTCACCCACAGCCTAGACCCTAGGCGAACTGTTGTCATCTCCCCATAATCGGCGAGCTTCAAGCACTATAAAGAGTCAGTCAAGTTTCCCGATAACAAGCAGGCTCTGTCCAATGCCTTACACTCTGTCGACCTCCTTGGACCTCTTTGAGATTTCCAAATAGTAGGCGCCCGGGAGGACCAGGTGGAAGCTTCCATTCCTTCCCTGGCGGTGGCCGCCGGCTATCAATGGGACTAACTACCTGCCAGACAACATATCCCACGATTGCGCACCAAATGCCAAACAGGATAAGAAGCTGCGTGAGTGGGGATACATTCAAAACACTCAAGACCGCCATATTGGCGTGTTCTCACGAAGATTACAAGGAGAAAAATTGGTCGAGAATATGGCAGGCGACGGGGCGTGCACGATCCCGGGCAAATGTATTTTATGTCTAGCCCGTAAATCAACCGCTCGAATTGCGCGACTGCAAGTCTACAATGATGACTACTGAGCTCTAGGTCTCGTCACAACTGGCGATTCGGACTGGACCAGACTGCCGCGGTACCACTGGGATCCTTAGCACTTGTTCGTTGCATTACTCCGTGCCATCCTCGATATTACATTTCGCGTTAGCACGGTTGCGGGCGAAGTGTCCGCAGCCTAGCGGAGGTGCGCCGCCGCTCGATGTGGCTCCTGCCTTCCGAATGAGGAAGCGACTGGATCGGGAACCCGGCCCAACAGGGCTGTGGTGATCACGCGTGTTTGCGTGAGTTCGTGCGGCACTACGTTACTGGGAATACATTGAAGCATTCCGAGATGCATATTTCGGGTTGTGCTACATAGTTGAGCATTTGCGAGATCTTTGCCTTCACGATCACTATCACGGCCAAAATGTCTGCCATTACCAACGGAATCCACGCCAATGTCATCTCAGAGCGGTCAATTGACGAGCCAAGAAAGATCAAAGTCATCATAATCGGCGCTGGTGTCTCTGGCATACTTTGCGCGCTCGAGCTGAAGAAGCGAGTCGAGGACCTGGACCTTGTCATCTACGATAAGAATGAGCAACTGGGTGGCACATGGTTCGAGAACCGATACCCCGGTTGCGCATGCGACATCCCAGCACACTGCTACCAGCTCTCCTTTGAGTCAAATCCGGCATGGAGCCAGTTCTATGCTACGGCGCCAGAAATCCTAAAGTATTGGGAGAAGGTGGCCGCCAAGCACGATGTCACAAAATATATGAAATTTCGAAGCAAATTGGTCGAAGCTCAATGGAACGACGAGTCATCCAAATGGAAGGTGAAGATTCAACGTTCCGGCGAAGGCGAGAGCGAATTTACTGATGAGTCGGATGTGCTCATCTCGGCCGTTGGGTTGCTCAATGAATGGAGATGGCCACAAATTGAGGGTTTGCACGACTTCAAAGGCGAGCTACTTCACAGTGCGGCCTGGAGACCTGAATTTGACCACAAGGTGTGTAACGCTGCAGATGAACAGCTCTGCATGTTGCTAATCAGCTATTAGGACAAGAAGGTTGCGGTGATCGGAGCCGGCTCCAGCGGCATCCAAATTGTGCCTTCCATTCAACCAGCAGTGAAAAAGTTGGATCATTACGTTAGAGGCAAGACCTGGATCGCCACACCAATGGCTGCCAAAGAAGTCGAGAAGCGTACTGCTGGCACTGGCAGCAACTTCAAATTTTCGACGGAAGAAATTAACGCCTGGCGAGCAGACCCAGCACTGTACCTCCAATATCGGAGGACTCTTGAGACCGAGCTTCAGTCTGGTCACAGCATCACCATGCGCGGGAGCGCCTTGCAGCGTGAAGTCAAAGAAGAGTTCACAACGCTCATGAAAAGCCGTCTTGCGCTCAAACCTGATATTGCTCAGCACCTCCTACCAGGATTCTCCCCCTTGTGTAAACGACTGACTCCCGGTCCTGGCTATTTGGAGGCGCTGACCCAGCCCAATGTCGAAGTTATTGCAACACCGATTGGCAAAGTCACCGAAACCGGGATTATCACCGAGGATGGTGAGCTGAGAGAAGTTGATGCCATTGTATGTGCCACCGGCTTCGACACCTCTTTCAGAGGCAGATCTCCAGTAATCGGCCAAAACGGTGTTGTTCTGAACGAGAAATGGGCTGATAGACCAGACACCTACCTCTCTCTTTCCACCAGCCAGTTTCCCAACTTTTTCATGTCGCTGGGCCCGAACTCTGCTCTCGGTGCCGGGAGCCTTTTGATCATTTTGGAGTATTTCGCCTCATATATCGCGCAATGCGTCGAGAAGATACAGCGATCAAACATTCGAACTATACAGCCTTCGAAGGCATCTGTCGCCGGCTTTACCGACTTCTGCGAGCAATACTTCCAGCGCACGGTCTACAGCGAAGAGTGTTCTTCCTGGTACAAGACTGGTGGGCGCAGTGGCAAAGTGACAGGTCTTTGGCCTGGTTCCAGTTTACATGCGATCCGGGCACTGGCAGCTCCGCGTTGGGAAGATTTCGAATATACGTACAATGATGGAAATTCGTTTGGATGGTTTGGAAACGGCTGCAGTGAGCGCGATGTCAAAGAAATGGACCGTGCATATTATCTGAAGGACATCATGTTGGAGGATCCTCTCGAGAAGACCGACATGAGTGGGATTGTCGGTTAGTGTTAAAATTTTGGTTTGATGCCTCCCTCAGAATACAATGCAAATGCTTCAACTTTGTGATATTTGTGCAAAACCCTTCTCCACAGCTAAGGCCCTGTGGAGGGACCATTGGGGCGCCCCGGGGCTGGTCGTTAGGGTCTGAAAATGAGCTAAAACTGGCACTAATTACCGTGCCGCCCATGCTTAGAAAGTAGAGTTGGCCACGGCCTGTAGCATAACTCAGTGTGGTCCGCAGCCACAATAGTCACTTAACCAGCGGCGACCATTGCCGCAGAGCAGACCGGTCTACAGTATGACTTCTAAATCGCTGTGTTCATCCTGCTCGCCTATAAACTTGTTGATCCTGCTACAAGCACTCTCAGATTTCAATGAATTATTCAGACATGACGACCCTCGGAGAGAACGAGCTCGACGGTACTCAGGAAATTACTGAAGATTACGATGATCCACTGCAAGAAGGACCAAGTCAAAGTGCTGAGAGATCTATTAAGCCTATCAAACCACCTCGAAAGAAGACGCCGAGCGCTTGCGAACGATGTCGAGAAAAAAGAGTCAAAGTATGAAGCCTACAAGCTCAGAATTTGTTCCAAGAGACCACAACCGCTGACCGGTATCGTTTACAGTGCGATGGACTCCAACCATGCGATCAGTGCTCGAGAAAGTCACAGTCGTGCACGTTCACAGTGGCTCCCTCGTCGACCAGCAACTCATTGTCGCAGTATGTTTTTGCCTCTGCATCGATACCAACTGGCTAATTGTCATCCGAAGAAAGCTCGATCTAGTCTTGACACGTATGGACCGATTAGAGCAAACTGTCAAGAATCGAAGCAGACCAGAGACCGTCGAAAATCTAAACGAGTGTAAGTTAAACACCAAGCATCATTAAAAAAAAAGCTGGAGTTGCTGACTATCCAAACCAGCGCAAGAAGGCATCACCTCAGTCCACGAAACTCAAAAATGGCTGGCACAATTGAACAAGCAAACTGGCTGCTTTGAGTACTACGGTGAGTATATGGAAAGCCGCTTATCTACCCAATTCTCACAAATCCTAAGGCCGAACGTCGACATTCGTGGTCGCTTTAGCCCTCCAGAAGAGGATCAAGCAGCTCGAAGGCGGCACAGACTCTCCACCACCAGGAAAACGACTCTGCATAGGTCCCCGAGCTCCTCCAGTGATCGATCATGTTCAAGATGCATCAGGGTTAGGATTGAACGACCTGACCGGCTTTTCCGACTATGTCATTCCCTCCAACACGACCGTGCGTCAACAATATCGCCTGCGAAGTCAAATCACAGACCAACACGTCGAAAGCTTTTTCCGCACCATCCACAATTTCCTTCCGGTCCTCGACGTGAGCAGGTTCCGTGCGAAGTACGGAGAGCTCAGACGCCTCTTCGACGGCACTCAGGCGTTCACGCTGGGTCGTGGAGATCAGGACGGAAACCAGTTCTTGTGCCTGCTCTACGCGGTATTGGCGCTCGGCGCTCAGTATGAAGACGACAAAGAAGATAGCCCGTTGTGGGGTTCATGGTACTTTGCAGAAGCTCAAAAACTGCTGGGCCGTCTTCTAGATGCTGTCACTCTAGAGCTCGTCCAGGCGGCAATGTTTATGGCTTGTATTCCCATCCTACTAGCAGGAGCCCGAATACTGACAGAACCGAAGGGGGCCTATGCGCAGCACGCCATTAAACCCAACTGTAAGTTACCCACCTTCTAGGGTGACTTGATTCGACTGACGAAACCATTCAGTGGCATACAACCTCACAGGCATCGCAACCCGGCTGGCATTTTCAATCGGGTTGAGCATCGAGTCGAACTATCGCTCGCCAGCCTTCGACGCCGAAGAGGCCCGAAGGACATGGTGGATAATCTACATCCAGGAGGTCGAGTTGAGCTTGGACTCGGGCAGACCGATGTCAATCCATGCTTCAGAATCAGTGGCAGATTTCTCCAGCGACTCTGTATGTTTCCCCTTCTGACAGTCTAAGTCTGAGAAAGTTTCCGAAAAGTAACATCAATCACCAGCGAGAGCACGACGGCGTGGCCAAATTGCAAGTTTTCCCCACGGATTTCATCCAGCCTCTGGCGGAAATCGCAAAGATCATCCACCGGATCTTGAACTTTGTATGTATTCTGGCCCAAAGCGCGTCTTTTGGTCTTGGTTCGGAATTATACTAATCCATGGCCACTGGCAGTTGAATCTGATGGGAACACCCTCTGTGGCTCCGTTGTTCCCTGAGACGGTTGAAACACTGAGGCACGACCTTCGAACATGGCACGCGTCGCTGCCGGTGCATCTGCGGTTCTACGACAAGCGCTACGAGTCAGGCTCGATATCCAAGGAGGCACTCTTGACCTGGAAAGCACGGCAGCGCAGTAGCCTGCGAATCCGTAAGTTGAGCCCCAACCGTGGAAAAATGGCGTCGTCCACTACTTCATCAGCTGATGGGCTGCGTTTTCAATCCTTGCAGACTACAATCTCGCCACAATCATTCTGCTTCGAAACTCGCTCAACCCGCAAACCGCAGACGAGACGCGCTCCGACGCGGAAACCGGGGACCATCTCGAGCTATTGTACCAGATCTCATGCGTCGACGCGGCGCGTGACATGATCCTGCACATTCACCAGATCTTCTGCATTGCACCGAGTCTGAGCCGATGGATTTACTATTGCTTCTACTGTCTACAGGCTGTGCTGGTGCTGATGATGAAGATGGTCGACGACAACAGCCATGCTCGCAAACGGCGAGGTTCGACCCTCTCGTGGATGCACGGCAACGAGACGGAAGACAGTTCGAATGTTCAACGGGATTTGCGGTGTTACTGTGAGATGAGCATCGACATATTCGAGAAACTCAAGTTGAAGGCCGCGGAGCGATGTGCACAAGTGGTGCGCAGCTTTCTCGGCAGATGGGAGAGCAGCAGGGCGAGATCGAAACATCACCGACCGTTACATCTGCCCGACCAGTCGAACAGAACAGGTCCGCAGCAGCGACCGGAAGATCTATTGCAGCAACTGGGAAACCCTCCGTCGATGGCCGTGTCTGAAATCCACATGCCCTCGACGCGTGCAGCGACATTATACAACCAGCCTCGGTTTCCTACGCCTCCGTCCTGGTCATCTCGTAACCAGGGGGCGACAGTGAGCAGCCAACAGCAGGAGCGCCGAGAAGTTTCCGACCGGGCAGCTAGCGAAGGTCGAGCAATGTTGGTCGTTGCCAACGAAAGAGACTTTTGCACCGATAGCACCCCTTCGACAAACTCGTTGGCCGACCTGTACGCCGAGCTCGCGTCATTCAGCGCCCTCCATGGTAGCCGTGTCGGCGATTTCAACGAGATGGATTTTGCCTCGGATGGCCCAGCGTCGTGGTCTGCATTGGGCTTGAACATGCCTGTCGAATATGTACTCAAGTCAGGATTTGGGAACGAGGAGGAGAATCCCTTCTTTGACTGAGGACATGCATATCGAGAATGAAAGTATACCATGTGACCAAGAGCCTTACTGCCAACTTTTTTCTTAGCTGCATTTGTTCAACGTCCTCCCCAATCTTTGAGTGGCTCGAGTCGTAAGCCGCAGTGTCTGGAGCTGTAGAGTTTTGCGGAGTCCACTCCGCGAACTCTACCGCAACTCAATCCCGCAGTTTCCGCCCTGGCCAGAACCGTGTTCTGGGGTTGAGGAACAAGGATGACCAGTCGACGTCACGGTACTTCGACATATAATTGTAAGGAGTCGGCAGTGGTAGCGTTCCCTTCAGCTACGTGTCGCACGAGATTCATTCAGCTGGATGAAATGGATCCGAAGAGAACTCTGATCAAGAACGTGCGTGTCTTCGACGGCACGCGCGTTCTGCCCCACTCCGCCGACGTTTTGATACAGGACGAGCTTATCGCGGAAGTCTCGCATACAGGAGAGAAGCTCTCCGACCGGTGGGATGTCGAAGTCGTCGATGGAAGCGGCAAGACGCTTCTCCCTGGACTGCTGGACGCCCATACACACACGCGAAGTCCCTGGGGCGAGCAGGCACTCATCTGGGGCGTGACCACGGAAATGGATTTGATGTCCTTTCCGGAGGATATGCTGCCGCTTCGAGCCGAGGCTGCGACTCGCATGGACATATCAGACATCAAGTCGTCTTCAATCAGCATGACTGTTCCAGGAGGCTGGCCCTCTCCACTGATCAAAGAAGGCGTGATCCGCGATTTTCCTCAGATGGCGTCGATGGACCAGGTTCAGCCCTTCATTCGAGAGCGCGTGCAGGACGAGAAAGCGGACATTATCAAATTGGTCGTCGACACGCGGAAGTGGCACGAGGAGATCCCTACGATGAGTATGGATATGGTGGAGAAGATTGTGCAAGTGGCGCATTCTCACAATCGACTTGCCATTTGCCATATCCACGAACACCAGGCGGCGATCAACGTCGTCAAAGCCGGCGTCGATGGCCTGGCCCATCTTTTCCTCGACGAGCCACCGTCGGAGGAGTTCGTTCAGCTCTGCGTGGAGAAAGGGATCTTTGTGGTCACGACATTCGGCATCCTGGCGGGGCTCAGCAACCACTGTTACGCAACTGAGTTTGCCAAACTTCCTCAGGTGCAGACATACACATGCGACCTGGGTGTTCACACCCTCGGTCGAGATGCGAGCAATTGGGGCTATGTCAAGAACGCTTCGAAGAATCCCCAGTGGGCGCTCGACGCGGCTCGGGCGCTGCACAAGGCAGGAGTCCCTGTCCTCATTGGGACAGACAGTCTTCGAGACATGAGCCCCTGTGTCTGCCAGGGCGTGTCGGTCCACCACGAGATGTGGCTACTTGTGGACGAGTGCGGGTTCTCGCCGGTCGAGGCGTTGCGTGCCGCTACGGGGAGAACAGCCGAAGCTTATGGCTGGAAGGACCGCGGTGTGGTCGGGGCTGGGAAATTGGCAGACTTGGTCTTGGTCGATGGGGATCCGACCGAGGACATCAAGAAGACATTGGACATCTCTGCAGTCTGGAGACGCGGCCACAAGCTGGATCGGGAGGCGGCCAGGGAACGAGTCAAGCAGCCCGGCTGGGGAACTGGAACGCCATCCAGTGATGATCACTTGAAATGCTGCCAATGAAGTAGCTTCTGAAGAAATAGGAAATGAAATGTGATGCAACGTACGTGTACAAACGAAGGCTCATGTTGAAAGGCGCTTGGGACAACCAGGCAAAGGATACCGAGTACCCAGCGACACTTCCCCATCCTAGACTCGAACTGCGAGAAGTCAACGCCGCTTTTGGACAGGCTGGCCTGAACCAGGGGTGAGCACAGGGCGGCATCACCCCTCGTCCCGATCGAGGGTGCGCCCGACATGATTTCAGTGATTTTACCTCGCACTGGCATCTATCTATATGGTTGTTTTTACATTCGGTATCCTTTCGCTGCATTCTGACATCATCCATTTCATGTCGAGAGGCTCATTCTCTCTGCCAACAGCGAGACTACTTGAACATCGGGAATGATGCCGCATCCGTGTCACTGATGAAGAGTCTAGACATGCGTTCAAGAGCACACAAGCTCAAAGGTGACTCGCACTGAGATGGAATGGTCGACTAGTTTGCTTCTCTTTCAGCTTACAAGCCGCTATATCCACGGGTGATGGCTTTCGAACCGCTGCAATGGCTTCGGTCACTGCACGAGGCCATGTCAGATCCGGACCCTCGACCTGGTCTTCATCCAATTCCCGGCACCAAGCCACTCACCTTCACCAGTGCCATCCTCCCGCCTCTGATCTACTACCTGGCTCTTCTCCTCCTCGCTCCACCTCCGCCGCCAGCAATCGATACCTTTGCGGTGAAGAGCATCCGCAACTGTCTCGCCCTGGTCGCCGGAGTATTGTTCTTTCGCCTCCCTCTTGCATACCATGTCTCACAGAGCATTGGCCTGACCTACCAGCTGGGCCTCGTCGGTCTGTACGGTGGATGCAGGGTCTTTGACGCCTTCTTCATAAGTCCCTACTTGTTTGGACACATTCCGCGAAGGGTCAAATATCATCACAATCGTCGGGTGGACTCCCATGGACCAGTGTCCGAAGTCGAAGTCGAAGACAAGGAATGGACAAATGGCGGAGTCATTGATCCTTTTCACCATAGCGCTGACTCACAGGAAGATGTCTCTAAAGGTGTTGCTGGCCATCGTCACGCTACCTCAGCATCCCAAAGGCAAGACCTACCGAATCCTCCTTGCTCTGCCATTCGATCGGCCTTCCGCAAATCTATATCAGGTCCGGACCCGGTCCCAGTCTGGGAGACAGCGACCACGGAAATTGGCTGGCCAACGACTCTGCTGGACCGAGCGGCGTGGGCTCTCGAGCTTGAACTTTCCATGCGCGGCACTGGCTTCACCTGGACAACTGCAGATGTGCGGCATACTCGCAAAACCTGGCTCCCCACCGTCCGCAACCGCGTCCACAGTATAGTTGTTCACGTCATGCCAGTTCTCCTTGTGAGCTGGGGCGTTATTAGGACAGTTTACGTGCGCTACCTGATGCCAACGCAAGATGCGCCCTGGGATGTGTACTCTGCGTATGACCTGTTCGACCATCGTATACCTATGGTGTTCCAACTGCTCTTGACGGTTGCACTAGGAGCATTCCTAATGGCAGCCTTCTCCTTTGGACATTCCCTCTTCGCAATCCTGCTCAATCCGCTTGCACCAAATCCGCTCGCCTTCTTCCCTCCGCTGTACACATCTAGGCCATGGCAAGTAACGAGTGTACGCAGATTCTGGAGTTTCGGTTGGCACAGACTGTTTGCGAGGCTGTTCCTAGTCTACGGAATATGGCCGGGGGAGTGGCTGGAGCGAAAACTCTTGGGGAAAGGCCCCGATCAACCAGCCGACGTGGGCAAGGTGATCGGTGCTTTCTTGAGTTCTGCGTTTGTCCACAGCTTCTCTGTCCGCAGCGTCCTGGCCGGTGACTGGAGCATGGCAACGGGAGAAGCCAAGTTCTTCGCCTTGAACGGTGTGGCAGTCGTGCTGGAGGGCGTAGTCATTAGGGTTGTGCGTAGAGCTAGGAAGAGGAATGGTTGGCCTGTTCAGGTGTGGTACGACCCCATCGTGGGAAGGATCTGGTGGATCACCGTGGTGTTGTGGACAGGGAGGAATTTCGCCAGGGGTTGGGTCAAGTCAGGTCTTGTACGCGAGATGGCTTTCCTGTGAGAGTCGCCACCGTGTATATGGGCACCAGGGGGGTTAATTTGTAGTGTCCCTGGCTGAAGAAAGCACAATACTTGAATCAGGAGGATCCACGGCGGGCTCGATGGATCATCGAAAGATGGGCCCCAAGAAGGCTGTCAACTTTGAAGACTAGATACGAGTTTTCTCAAAATGTGAAAGCAAAATACAGTCACAGCGCTGGTCTTCACCGAGCTCACACCAGAGATCTCGTATCGTATCCCAATGACAGTGGGATGACAGTCCGCTCAACCTCGATCTTCGTCCCCCTCTCCAAACCAAAACACATGATGGTGGCACATTTTAAATATGTATATAATACACAATTGAAGAGTATTCCCTCGCAATCGACCACAGGATCAGGAGAACAGGGCTTCCCGTTTGCTCAGCCGTACTTAAGCCTGATGCCGGTTAGTCAGTACCACCGTGGGTGACCAGGTGGGAATCCTAGCTGTTGATTGTTTTTGTTTTTACATTCTTTTTGGGCTGAGAAGTAATGGATTATAAGAGAGATTTTTTTGGGGTTTTTTTGGATAGATGGTGGGGTTCGATCGATATTGATAGAGCCTCCAGAGAGACGAGGCTTGGGGGAAGAAAGGGAATTGGGGAAATGGCGAGGGGAGACGCGACCCCGTCCCGCCGTGATACGTGCCCGCACCTTAGTGGGGTCCCCATAACCCCTTTGTACGCATAATATCAGTCCTCCACCCCAGTCACCCACAGTCAATATGTACCTAGGCGGTTCGGTAGTTAGATATGGAGGTAGCTGACTCGGAAACCGTGACACCCAGCGCGCAGGATGGCCTGGTGGCCCCGTGCAATGGCCCGTCCTCATTCTCTTTGTCCAAGGCGAGTACGAGGTAAAGAGTCCACTGTGCTTTTGTAGCAGCTTGCGTTGAGGTGAGTCCGACCGCGCCCAAGACCCAAGTATCGTTCACTCCTCTTCAGGTTGCTAAGGTGGCAGGTGGAATCAGCAGGTTTTGTCCCACGGAATCTCTTCGAAACCGGTACTGGCAGAAACCCAGCATCGAGCCGCCATTGCTTTGGGAGTCTTCACCTGACTACCGGCGTGGGAGACTTGGACGCTTTCTGTAGATCAACCCCCAGGAGCAATCATGGCCTTTGAGTTTCCGGACCACTATGGGCAGCGTTTCACTCCGACCCTCCACCACAAGGCCGAGGGCCCGACATTACCGGAAAACAATCGCTCTTCGCCGTTCGTGGTAGTTGTGACCGGCGCTGGCAAAGGTCTAGGTGTGTATGTAAGTTTTCCCCTGCCTCGAAATCTGTCCTGGCTAGACTGGACAGACGTCCGAGGCCTAGAGGTGTCTGACTTCCTTGGAAGATATCACTCGCGTACGCACGAGCAGGGGCAACGGGGATCTGCATCTCGAGTCGAACGCAGAGTGACCTCGACGAGCTGGAAAAGCGGCTAAAGGAGGTGAATCCAAAGGTGGAGATTCTTTCGGAGGTCTGTGACACGGCGAAACCCGAAGCCGTCAAGGCCCTCGCAGAAAAGGTCCGCGAGAAGTGGAACGGGAGATTGGACGTGGCCATTGCCAACGCCGGGGTCATTTCCAAGTACCTGTACGACACGGACCCGGCGACTGGGGAGAAGACGAACCGACGCCTGCCCAAGGGCATCGTCGAGGACGACGACTTCGCTCGCGTCATCGACATCAACCTGCTGGGCAGCTACTATGTCGCCAAGTACTTCACGCCGCTGCTCATCGCGCCCGAAAACCCGAGCACGGTGAGGAGTTACATCGTCCTGACGAGTCTCGCGTGCCAGTTGACCGAGAGCAGCTTCGTGCCCACGGCGTACAACATCGCGAAACTCGCCAACAACCGCATGATCGAGCACATGGCCACGGACCACAAGGACGACGGCCTGCTGGCCTTCGCGGTGCACCCGGGCGCGGTCCTGACGCCGCAGACGCAGAACCACTCGACCCAAAAGGGCGACGCCTGGGACACGCGCCTGACCGAGGACATTGGATTGTGCGGCGGCTGGCTGACCTGGTTGACCCGCGAAAGGAGGGAGTGGTTGAGCGGCCGCTACCTCGCTGTGACCTGGGACGTCGACGAACTGGAGGCCATGAAGGACGACATTGTGCGCGAGGATAAGTTGAAGTTCAGGATGGCTGTTTAAGCGGCGCCCCAGCCGAGGGGAGAGACTGCGGCAGATAGAGATGTTCCTGATAGATGAGTCGCTGTCAACTGGCTAGGTCGTTGAGGTGTCGCGGTAGAAGGGCTTGTCGAATTTCTCTTGCTCCTTTTCCATCCTGAACGTATGCGGACGACACATTCAACTAGGGCTAGAGGTTCTGACGAGCGAAAGTAGTGGGAAGGGGCAGTCGGGTGCACAGTAGCAGCATTTTTGTAGCCTGAACTAGAAATGGAGAGGCTGCACTGCGCTTGCCAATCACAAGAAGTGGCCTATCGATCGGACAAGCCTTAACTAATAGACTCAAGAGTCCAGGTGGGTTTTCCTAAGCCATGAATTGATCGACTCCAAGCTGTGGCTGTGCAATCCTGGGCGGCTTACCGAGTAGTGTGCACAGCCGTGAGCCTGCATACCTTAGGTACCGTAGGCTGCTCGGTTGGTGGGCACCCCTTACTGGGGACCTGGGCCCAACTTTTTGGTTGTTTCACATGAATGATTAAACTCACAACGCAACTTCATCGTCAAACCCCTTGAGCAACCGCACTTATCATGGCCGAGTCGTGGAGGGCTCTGGAGACGGAAATTTTGACCCGCGAAGGAGCCTGCTGAGCGCCGGACTCAGCAACTTCGAACATAAGTAAAATTGACGACACTCGACCTGGGCTTCGATCACAGCCATTGAGCGGTTACCGGTCAATTGATGGAAACTGGATTTTTTCCGGGGTTGTTTCCAGCCGTGAAGACCTTCTGTGGATGCCTTCGCTTCGAGCAGCAACTGAACTCACTCGACGAACTGCACGGCACTGCGAGACTACTCGATTGGCACAAAAAGATCCAGTCAAGTTGGCCCCTGATTGCTGCGAATAAAGCCACGAGATGCACAGATAACAGTCCTCGGTGCTGCTAGCCACGCCACATCAGTCGATCAACAAGCAGCAATGATGAACGACCACTTCGTTAACACGAGGGCAGATCACTTCAGTGCAGGCATGTGGTGCCTCTACAATGAAATCAGCCTACAGTCAGCCTCATCGTACGTCACCTTAAGGGCGCTGTGCCCTACAGCATTTGTTACTGGCTCGCCTCTGAGCCGCGCAGGAGGAGAGGCAGCCACTATGCACTCTAATGTCCTGAAGAGACAGTGGCAAACGCAACCCTTGAACGAAAGCAGTTAATGCAATGCCATTTTGTGCAGAGACACAGAATGGCAGACACACCGAAGAGTTGTGTTTGGGCTTTTAAATCAAGTTTCGCCTCGATATCTGTTAGTGAGATGTCTCGTCTCTTTACCGCTCGGCGCGATACTTCTCAAGGCATATACCCTCATGTCGGCGCCGAATCCTGGGTTCAGGCGTAAGTTGCGTCTTCTTCACGAGCCCACAAATGGCTCGGCAACAGCTGTTGACATTGTTCTAATTGGTTGCTCTGATCCTACTGCCCGCGCAGTCAACCTCAGCCGCTCCGTTCCACCGACCCTCTTTCAGCACCTTCCAGCCCAAATACCACAGGCCAGATGTCTTGTCTACGAATGCGATCTGAACCCCGGAGACTTGGGAATCCCTACCATAAGAGGCGACGCCGAGAAACTCGTTGAAGCATTGGGAAATCTGAGAGAAGCCACATCAAGCGTACGTCATGCCTTGTTCTTGAAAAATAGAAAGGCACATCGGTCCATAACGACTGCCAACACTGGTTGCTGATACTCTATAGGCTGATCGTCCGCTACTCCTCATTGGTCACAGTCTGGGAGGGTTTTTGGTAAAGCATGCCCTTGTCAAAGCATGCAATACTACAAAAGCTCGTTCCGTGGCTCAATGCATCGCTGGCGTCATGTTTTTGGGGACCCCCCATCCGGAAAATGCCCGAACCGCAGAGGAGTTTCTCACCAAACTTTTCAATGTGTCGTTTGCCTATCGCCTCCACCCTCGAAACTCGGCCCTGAAGGCTCTCTCGCGTGAGCTCGAAAGACTAGAGACTGAATTTCGGGACACCCTCAAGCGATGTCTTCCTCGATTAGAACTTGTTTCTTTTTATGAGACAAAACCCATCAATGGCTTTCTGGTAAGCAGTATTATTCTGGGCCCCTCTCACGCCACTGACATCAGGGAGGTCGTGGGCCCTACGGAATGCATCTTGAAGCCTTTCATCCCTATTCCGCTGCACGTAGACCACGAAGTGAGTGTTCGTGCCTTTCACATCGGGTTCTCACTGACCATTCAAAGCACTTAGCTTCATTCGGGTCGTCAACGCAACCGGGTTACAACATCCTCGTCAGTCAGCTGAAGAGACTCATTGCAACCTATACGAAGCCCTGTCCCATCGACGAAAAGACTTGTCTTGAGTCTGAAGAACCCTGCGCTGCCAAATTCCACGGCGTGTGCTCCACTTGCGAATATGATGCGGGACCCGATAGCTGCTCGTGCTCCAAGATTATACCCCCCCATGCCGGCACAGTTTCCTGGCTTTGCCAGGATCCAAGACTCAAATCTTGGTTGAACGAAGGAGATTCAAACAAACTCTGGATACGTGGGGGCCCTGGATCTGGAAAGTCGACGTTGACAAAATCTCTTGTTCAGAATCTCGAGAAACTTTTTCTTGACGAGCATTCGACAATTATCATCCATTACTTCTTTGACGCATCACAACATCATCTGGATCATGCAACTACACGCTTGCTTGTCTCTCTACTTCAACAAGTTTCAGCCAAGCATGCCGATGCCTACGCCCCAAGCTTACTGCAGGAGACCTGTCTGCCCAAGCTGCATTGGCCAGACGGTTTCCGTACACGCAGAGAATTCCTTCGACAGCATTTGAGCCGCAAACTTCAGTGTCGGTCTCGGGTGTTTTTAGTCCTTGACGGGCTGGACGAGTGCAGTCACGATGAAGTCGCAGATGTTATCGATCTGTGTCAAAGCTTGGGCGAAGGTGGCCAATCTTCTTCTATGAAGTTGCTTTTCAGTTCTCGGCCGTGGTCTGTACCATTTGGTCAAGAACACGCAACGGTTGATCTGGACTTGGAGAACCGGAAAAGTGCTTCAACCTTTATCCAGCACGAACTCACAAACTTCGTGTCAATCAAAAGTCGCTGGCAAGAGATCGCTCTTCGACTTGACGACCTCAAAGCTAAGGCGGAGTACAACTTTCTTTGGCTGTCATTGATACTGTCACTACTCAACGTCACGTCTGCACGTGACCATAAGCCCTCAGACCAGCTCATCAGTCTTCCGCCAACGCTGGAAGAGACCGTCAATATCTTAGCCAAAGAACTCAGCGAAAGGTACGACGAGATGTTACGGTCTATTCCCGATGCGGCTCTGATGCTTTCGTGGCTCGCACTAGCCGTCCGCCCTTTATCCTTACTCGAGCTAGAGACAGCGCTCTCCTGGATACGATATATCACCTTCCAAGAGACAGTGGCTCAGTCTAGAGCAGTAACCAGTGCACTGGACATAGCAAAGCCGCTCGGCATTGCTGAACGTCTAAGTGAGTCGACTGGAGGCATGCTCAGAATTTTCCCTACCCGCCGTGGCCCGGTTGTTCGACTTTTGCATGAATCGGTCCGGGATTTCCTTCTACAGCGTAGAATGAAAGAGCTCCATGTGCCACTGGCTGACATTTCCAGAGGAAGGTGTATGGTCCACCTTGAGATGGCACGAACCTGCCTGAGCTATATGCGATCTAATGTGTCGAAAGTGCAGACGACAGAAGAATTCCCTTCGACAATATTGGCACAGTATCCGTTTCTCGAATATGCAGCAAGCAGCTGGGCAGCACATGCCAAAGCCGCCAATTCGGGCTCAATCAGCGACGAAGAGTTTCTCCGCTACTTTCCCTGGCCTACAGACCCAGAAATGCGTCTTGTTGGCCTTGCTTCTTCCATCGTACGCCTGAATTTTGGAGGAAGTGAAGAGGCACGCTTCACGTTTCTGCACTGTGCCGCGTACCACGGCCTCGACAAACCGCTTCGAGCATTTCTGAGACAGGGTCGGCGAGGGGAGGCGAAAGAGCCGGAAATCGACAAGCCAACCAGTATTGGCCGAACACCGCTGCATATTGCTGCTTCTATGGGTCACTGGTCGGTGGTCAACGTTCTTTTGGCCCGAGGTGCAAATGTCAAGGCCAAAGACGCCGTTTACGGTAACTCGGTCTTACATTGGATTGCACTGTCACCCACAAGTGAAGGCAAAGTGCGGTCGCTTGAATATCTTATCCAAGCCTACGTGGATATCAATGATAACTCCAATGGGATGGCTCCCCTGGCACTGGCGGCTGCCTGGGGGGATGCACAGGTGATCTCAGCTCTGCTCAAGGCTGGAGCTCACCCGAACGGCATGGATCATCATCGCGGACTGACAGCTCTGTCATTGGCGATCGTTTACAAACACGTCGCGGTTGTTTCTCAGCTTTTGGACGCAAACGCGCGCCTCGACTATGGCGATATTCGAACAGGCTTGACCCCTCTTGAAATGGCTATTGCGACAAGGCAGCATGAGGTTGTTTTCAGGCTCTTAGGAAAAGGCGCCAGAGTCTATTCCTCAACACTACAATTTGCGTCCCAGAGCCATGCAACGGATAATCAAGATGAAAGGATGTGGCTCGACCGAATGCTGTTGCTATTCAGGGACTTTGGAGGCTCCCGTTTCGTCGAATGTCCTTCAGAGTCTTGCAATTCTCAGAAAGCCTGTCCAAACCAATCGAGTGCAGAGACTCGGCGCTCTCCGTCCCATAACAGGCGTAAAAGGACAGCTCGTGATGACCCTGATCATCATGATGAAGATGAAAATAATGATGATCATTCAAAGCGTCGCAGGCACTCTGGGTATCCCCCAGATGACGAGTTGGAGGATGATGTCTTTTATTGCTGCCCGTACCATGTTCGCAATCCGCGGAAATTCCCAAAATGCAGCAGAAGGAGGTGGAAGCGGGGCACTCTTCATCATATATTGGAACATCTCAAGAAGCATCATTACATCTCCATGTGCCGGACATGCAAAGAGATATTCCCCAGCGATGAGCAACTGAAACGTCACCAGAAAGCCCAGTGTCCCTTCAAAGAAACTCGCAATTACGAGGATGGCTACGACCCGCAGCAATACAAGCAACTTCACGATCGGAACAGGGGCAGCGAGAAAACGCTAGGACCGCACGGCTTCTGGAGCCGTATCTGCCATATCCTTTTCGAGGATCAGCATGAAGCTGACGAGCTTCCAAACATGCCCAGAGCACTCGAAGCATATCGGCCGCATCAAGACTTCGAGAGCTTCGAAAACTTCATGCGCCGGGATATTCGAGACAGCTCCTGGCTGAGACGAACAATAAGGGAAACATTGAGCAGGACTGATGGAACATTGGACGGCAGGCTGGACAGAATCCTGAGCTCTGTCTCGGAAGTTCCCGGGTCATTCAGCGAAAGATGGCGGCAACAGCGAGAGGACCAGTCGTCGGAGTCGATAACTCCCTCGAGTGGTATGAATGTGCGACCTTCCAGAGAAATGGTGGAAACATCTGCTGAAACTGCAGCTCATATGGAACCTGCAAGTGAGCGCGAACGGAACCCAGACCCACTCGCCTCGCAGTCGAACTCAACCACACCAAGATACGACTTTCGGCAGATCCCTCTGGCCCCAATGACTACATCAAGTAATCATAGGCGGGATCCCTTGACAGATATTGGCCCTCCTCCACCGCCATCATCTCCCATCAGCTCAGTATATACTCATGTTGCTCAACCTCAGCAACCAACCCTGTGGTCTGGGCATTTCCAACCACCCCCGCCGCAGGCTGCGTATCCTATGCAGTGGTGGTACGCCCCACCGCCGTATAACCCTTTGCAACCATATCCTGGTCCCAACATGCCCTACTTAGGCCCTCCGACCGGCTACTATCCGATGACGAGCGGTTTCAGCCGTCAACCTCAACATCTCAATCCGCTCCCGAACCAAGTGTATGCACCGAACCCAGCAGCCGAGCAAAACTATTATGGCAACACGCGTGGTCAGTACGACATATGGAATACTATCAGAGATCAACAAGCCTCCACGCTGTCGAGTTATGCTCACTCAAACATGGCTTCCAATCTAGGAGGAGCTCACACCTCGGCCACGTCTCAGTCTCAACCGGAAGCCTTCGAGTCAGAGGATCCAGAGGGTCTTTTGGGGGATCTATTTCTTGACGGGTCCGCTGAGCTCGGCCAATTCCCCTCAACTGAGTACTCGGATCTGCTGTTTCCATGTGGTCATGGTGAAGATGGCGACCAAGAAGGGGAGGAAACAAATCCGCCAAAGCGTTGAAAAAGAAAAAAGCATGACCAAGCGTATTCACGCGGTCATCAGACTTGGACATTGCTGTTAACAACCGGACAAACGGGACACAACTGGAGATCCGTATGAATTTTCTACAACCATCATGCTGCCACACTGGGACTGCCTGACGCCTATCTGTGCCTGAACCTTCCTCAACCATAAACCCAACACCCAGCTCTGAAAACCCAACGGGGTATCTCGCGCGATTGCTAAACAGTTCACCGTGTGTTTCACATCCGACAGGGTTTCCGCTCGATCACCTTGACATATTCTTCGGTCCTTTTCCTGACACCAGCATTGTGGACATCGACACTCCCCACTGCGCTTCGTCGATCCCCACTGTCCCTGTGTAATCTATCGATGACATGGTCCCGGTCCTCCAGGAATCGGCGCATCACATCATCGTTGCTGGTGTTCGCCTTGGATTTCCGTTCGAGTCCTCTTTCAGTCCGACGCACATGTCAGCACCTTGTTTACTTGGAATTTTGGTAAGGTAACTTTGGGGGTTTGTATGGCTTACCCGTTGCTCTGTTGGGACATATTCATCATCAAGGAGGATGTTGTCGAGCTCGTTGACTTGGTGATGATGACCTCTTCTGTGCGCTTGGACGTCATGTTGTCCCTGAGAGTCTCGGTGACTCTGGTAATGTGGGTAGTAGTGGTTCGATGCGGTCTGGACATTTTAGACAAAGGGTGCACTGGCGAAACCGGAGCGGTATATGAATGGACCCAGGCAAAGCCCGAAAAAGTTGATTAGGTTGGGTATTCTCGGAAATATTGCACTGCTCTTTCAGAACCAGTAAAGCAGGGTAAAGGAGTGTCCTTTTATAGGCAGACATTGTGCGCGCAATGGCACTCCTGGGAATTCGTGTCCTGTGCCGCATTGTGATTCTGCCATTTCTGGCAGAGTCAGCAAGTAGAAGTCGAGGTTCTATACACTTTCCTTGCCAGTCTGGGACTTTGCCGAGCTTCTGTCAGTATGGCACTCTGTCAGTGTGGCACTCTATCAGTATGGCACTCTATCAGTATGGCACTCCGTCAGTATGGTACTCTGTCAGTATGGCACTCTGTCAGTATGGCACTTTCCATTAATATCGCCCGTTCATCCACGTATCAGCAACCATCACGAAGATATCGGATGGAAAACATAAATTGCTGGCGCCGATCGGAGACACCTGTTGGTCAGCACACACAAAGCCCCCTTTGCACGCCCTCTCATGGACCCCCCCGGGGAAAGTCAGCAGAAGCACGGCCAGCGTTCAGATATGCGTGAGGAACAAGAGGTATGGAAGCTTTTTGAAATGAGTGTGTAATTACTGTCCACAGGGGCTGCTGGTGTAGAATATGGGCGCTAGTCGGACGCCCTGCTGGCTAGGAGGTTTTGTCTACTAATCCGGCTAGCTGTGGCCAGAGGGGAAGAAGGTCGTAATGGTCCCCGGGTTGATTGTATGGTGCCGTTGTTGTTGCCAAGTGTGTCTATCTGCTACTTGAAAGGAAGGAAGAGGAGAGAGTCTGTTGCCTCGTCTCGAAGTGTCCTTGGTGTGAGAGTGCACATGTCTGATATACAGTGTCGTCAGACAATATAGATATAAATATATTCTCGGCAGCTTATTTCCCGGGACAAGTGAGGGGAAGGTCGCTGCTTAGCCTAGAAGTGTGGCCGATCCATCATCTGATTAAGGACAGCTCGGCTAGAATACGAGTACGAGGGGAAGCCCATGCACCACCGGCGCATTCGTGTAAAGGTGATGAAAGAAATTGCCTCAGAAAGCATGATTGTAGCAGGGCACATATACATAGAGGACCCAAAGCCCACAGGGAGCGAATAATCTTCCCACGAAACAAAAAAGCTTGTTCGACCTCTCGTTGAGATTGATGAGACTGCATCGCTAATATCGGCTCCCTTGAACTACTCAATAGGCGGGCAACAACATGGCGCGCTTTTCGACTTCTCACGTTGGACTCCTCGTCGGCTGCGAGGTCTTGACCTCCGTCGCTTTGGTCCTGTTCGTCATCGCCCTGTGCGCGGGCATGTCGCGCGGTTCGCTGGAAGGATTGGCTATATTGACGGTATGTTCTGCCTCCCCTGCACGCCGCGAGGAGTGGATCGAAAGGTAGTCGACAAGGAGCGACACATGAGAAGGTGAATGTGGCTTTGGCGTGGGATGACCTCCAAGATCAATGGGAGGTGTTGCTTCTTTAATGCTTCACCCACAGTAAACTGCACCACCGAACATCTCTGCTTGGGATTTATTATGCGTCTACTAGTGTCGGGAGCGTCGAAATATATCCTGCTCGTGCAGATAGCTGATGGCAGAAATCCACACAGGTCGACACCAGCTCTTTGGCCAACTCTAGCGCGGACAGCGCCTTGGCTATTGCAGACTGGCACGAGGCCCACTACCTCTCCATCTGCTCGGGTATGTGGAAAAACCACACGGCCAGCCTGGGCAAAAACCACAGCACAATCAGCTGCACGTCCCAGAGCGCCGGGTACACCTTCTCGCTGGCGCAGATTGTCGGCGGCGACGCTGGACAGCAGCTTGTGATTGCCGACCACCACCGCAGCACGCTGGACACCAAAGCTCCCTTCGTCCTTCTCGTGCTCGGCATCGCTAGCATGGGACTCACGGTCCTCAGTTTTCTCTACGGCGTTGGCGTTCTACACTCCGTCAAGAGGCGAGGAGGACCGCTGGGCAAGAGAGAGATGCCGCTTGTGGTTTTGCGCATGGGGTTCTTTGCGAGCATTGCGTCGACGATCCTGTTGACCATCTCGTCTGCGAAGATCACCGCGTCGGCAGGGAAGATGGCGGGCAGGATCCAGGTCGATGGCGGGAAGGACGTTCACGCATGGATGACAGGCGGCTTCTATGCAGTCACCTGGGTGGGCATGGCGTTTGTCTGGGCGGCTTTGGGATTGGTGCTTGCGGCGGCCTTCAAGATTGCTGGCGTGCTAGAAAGGAAGGTGATCTTGTCGCCGACACTGGCCCAGAAGGAAAGTTTCAAATAGGCAATGGACCGGAGTGGATGTCTCGGTGACTGTGGTGTCGGCCCTTGGCGCATCTATCTGGCTGCGACCGTGGTCCGTCTCCCAACCAGACGGAGGATGAATATCGCGAATTTTGCAATGCTAGACACACTGTGCCGCAGTTTTCATGCCTACCTACATCCACCAATGCCCTTTTCTGGCTCAGAATCCTGTCTCGAGTCGACCAATTGCAAGGGGCACTCGGGGCTGACTGGGCTACTTGCTCTCCACAAGTAACTGCCTGGATGAGTCTAGACTCGACCACCTGCAAGGAACAACGACTCCAGCATCCAGCGAGTCGTTCACCAGCCCGCATCGAAATGCTTTGGATTCTAGCCACTGGCTAGGATGCATGAATAATCAAGGCGCACCACCATGGTAAGGGCACAACATGGCGCTAGGCAACGGCGTTGGAATGGTCCTAGGCCCAGCTCAAGGCCCGGGATTGGAGCTGTATGCAGAAGCCGAAGTAATCTATAAGTGTCGAGGCGCGGGCTGCTTTTCAGCTGGCGTCAAGACTCTCGACAATACAATACTCAGGCAAGAATTCCAAACAACGCGCAAAGAGCATTCTCTCGCAGGGAAGACGCCGGGCTTTGACCAAAATGGAATATTCAGAATACGCAACTGCTCCGGTCCAAATCCTCAGAGTCAACAACAGTACTTTCGCGTACAGACTTTTCGGCACCAACAAACAACAAGACGATGTCCCTCTCCTTTTGCCAACGCACTTCCGCAGTCGTCTGGACTTCTGGGACCCTGCCTTGATCAACGCCCTCGCCGCTCACCGGAGACTGCTTTTGCTAGACAACCATGGCAGTGCGGATCCCCAGTCCCTCAAAGGGAGCAAAAGAACAGTAAGAACCGATCCGCGACGCACGCAGACGCCGTCACCTTCAACGGCCCTGTCCTTTCAGTTCTGGGCCAGGGAAATCGTTGCCTTGATCAAGGGCCTAGCTTTCAAGCAGGTCGATGTATTGGGATTCAGCATGGGCGGCTTCATTGGGCAGATGTTAGCTCTTGAAGCGCCCACAGGCTTGATCAGAAAACTCATTCTGGCGGGCACCGCACCGAGTCAGGGACCAGGTGTAGAAAGTGGTGACATGCAGTACTTCCAGAATTTGACAAATGCTATCACAGATGGCGACATCAAGTCCGGATTCCTAGCCGGCTTCTTTGGACTCAGTGAAGAGAGACAGAAAACGGGGGAGAAATGGTGGAACCGTATCACAAGCTGCTCTTCCATGTGGCCGTTCGTCTCGACCAACGATATCGATGGACAAATCACAGCCATGATGAGGTGGTATGGTCTCAACCACCGCGATGAAGGCTCTTATGATCGACTGGGCGAGATCACTTGTCCTGTCCTGATCTTGTGCGGCCAGAGGGACAAACTGGTGCCGGAGCAGAATAGCATTCTGTTGTGGCAGAAGATCAGCCAAACCAACCCCAACGTACATATACACATGTACCCAGAATCGGGCCATGGGTTCATGTTTGAATATCATCATCATTGTGCGAGACTTGTCAATGAATTTTTGGATGAAGAGGTAAAAGTGCAGTGTACATGCGACTACTGCCGATTTTGAACAGGAGCCCTCTGATATCATACAGTTCCAGGACAGTTATAATGACAAGGCACAAGCCGGCAATTTCTCTGTCGTTTCCTTTTCGAGGTTGTCTGGCTATCTGTATTGGTCCATGAATTCTTTGTGGAATTTGGTCCACCGGCCGACCCAATCTGTCCCAGGAGCGAGGAAGGTGGTTCGAAGATGCAATGTACCAGGTTTCTGCCCGAAGCCGGAGCCCGGGACGACACAAATGCCGGTCGCGTCGAGGAGACGGAGGCAATAGAATTCGTCGGGGGTACGGTCTGCCTCTTTGGCAGCCTCGACTGCTTTGTCCGAAACGTTAATGGTGGGGAAAAGATACATGGAACCCTATTGATGACAGAGTAAGCAAAACGGCTTAACATGGCTGATGTGGCTAAAGGCCAACTTACCTGTGGCTCTCCCACCTCGACGCCCTCCATCTGCTTGAACGCTTCGTAAAGTGCCCAGGCCCGCTCTTTCAGCCCGTTCCTGACACCGTTGTATTCCTCATCGTAGAGCTCGAAGCTGGGATCGCCTGGTTTTGGAGGGTCTACCACGAGGTCGAGTAGACACTGACCGATGACAGGAGGGCACAGCATAATACTGATGAACTTGTAGATTTCGGCCTGGACTTCTGGGTCAAAGCCCACAAGCTCAAAGTAGCCGGCACGGTGCCCACACTCGCCTACCATGCCTTTGGAGACGGAGTTCAAGGATGCAAGTTCGACTGTGTCATACCGGCCCGGTTCCCTTTGCTGCATCCTCCGCAAGGCGCCCTTGAAAGAGTGAAATTGACCAACGAAGACGTTAGTTTGGTAAACCTCGTCAGCCATGATGACCAGATTCTTCTCTGCAGCAAACTTTATCGTGTCCTCAACATCCTTTTCTGACAACGAGGCACCGGTTGGGTTGCCAGGATTGATGACAACAATGGCACGCACGTCAGTGCCTTCACTGATAGCCTTGTCATAAGCGTCCTTGATTATGGAAAGTTCTGTGCTCCAAGCCTGAGATTCTTCCAAATAGTAGGGCACACAGCGGGCATTGAGGACAGACAGCGTCGCAGTGTAGAGTGGATATTGTGGTATAGGGACGAGCACGCCTGTCTCAGGCTTGCCACAGATGATGTGAAGAAGGGTGTTGACACCAGACGAAGCACCTGCAGAGAGGTAGATATCGTCCTTGTTTGAGGGGAAGCCATCCCGGCGCTCAATGAAGTTGGCAACGGACTGACGGATGCCAGGGGCACCGGCAGACTGTGAATATGCCCCCACCGAGTGGATTTCCTTCAGCAGCCGGCGAGCGCGGTCGATGGCATCTTGCTTGTAACCAAAATTCGACTTGAGCGCTTCCTCGTTGTTCAAGAGGGCTGGGTACTCGAGTAGAGCAAGTACTTGGCGGAAGAATGTGATGGGTTTCTGGTCGAGTTGCTGGGGGTTGCCAATGTTGGCGGAGATGATGGTGTCAAAGGGCAGAGGGTTCTCGGACGGTGTAGGAGGGTCTTCTCTCTTCAACTTGGAGCGGTATTCTTCTGACTTGATGGCAAGTTCGCCTCGCACGGCGTACTTTGCTTTCTTCACATGGGGGTTGATATTATGGATGCTCAAACTGCGCAACGGACGAGTCGACGACATGTTGCGACGGCAGGAAGGAAGATGAGGTCTGAGGCAAGGATGAGGAACTGTGCATTGGAAATGTCAGTTTTAAAGCTGGTCACCGGGTACAAACAAGTGAGGCAAGAAAAATGATCGGGTGCACAGAAGCAACTATGCTCGGTTGAGTCACAATGTGGTGTGCCAAAAACAAATCAACCGGCGCAGCTGCGACTACGCTCTTCTCACCTCGTGATGGGCTTGGCTGCTGTGCTGGAGGGGCAAGAGGTGCTGAACTCGTTATTGACAGTGCCCTACAGGCAATGGCAAGTTCACTGGATAAATATTGAGCTCGCAGCAACACAGACGACGCTCTTGACGTGGTCAATGTGGGTGACGGCATCTTCTGGTACATATATAGGGCAGACTCTGGAGACCAGGAGTGGGGACTCCTAAACTGTCAGATTTGGAGCAGGCAAAGCGATATCGGGAGCTCGAACTCAGATATCAAATTTTTGCAAAAGGCTTTGAAGCTGTGAGGCCATTGAGGTATTATTCGAGAAGGGTGGCATGGGCGGGCAGGCCGTCGGAAGGAAACTAAGGGCAAACAAGGGCGGGCACACGATCGACCAGCAAAACGGCCATCAAGCATCTGGCTCACTGGCTGCGTCAATCTCGTCTCGTCATGCGCCGCGTGGGAGCTTTTCTCCACGCTCATCCACGCCTATCTTATCGCTGGAGTAAGTTACGAAGTACTACAGTGTGGGGGACGCCACAGCTTGCTGCAGCTGTTCTCGGCGTCCAGCCAGGGGGTCACTGGGGGTTCAAGAGCCGACAAGAAATAATTGGAGAAGAGAGAAGCACGAGAGGGAGAAAGAGTTTTTGGGATCTGCGGAATGCGCAGGGTGGAAGGCCGCCAGCTAAAGTGTCCGATCAAAGCACCTTTGAGAATGTTATCGCCAACGGCATGCTCCGTGTCCTTGGTCTTCTGTCGCGTGGTTATTTTCTTCTTCCTCCAAAAGATCCTCCTGGCCATCGCATTATGATAATGGTATGGTACATGACACAATCCATGCGGTGGGATTCCTACCTGCCATCCACTCTAAAACGCCTGGGCCTTCTTACACATGCACATGGGTTCTCACTCACGCTCGCTCGCTACCCCTCAGTCTCACAGCCTGGCCGTACTTCTGCAGCTTGGTGATCAGCGCATCCCCCTGTTTCACAACGTCTGCATACTGCTTGTTCTTGTCATCCGGCCGGGTTGTCTCGATGGTCCCTTGCACTCGGTCGATTGTGCAACTCACTCGACCACCAGCAATGAACTTGGCCAGATCTCGGTCTAAGAAATCCACGCTGACACCAAATGCCTGTGCCATGGTTGCCAGGCCCACCACCCGGTAAGATTGGAGGAGCTGTTGATATCCACGCAACCGCATTTCTCGCACAAACCATGCTCGATGCTCATATAGGTATCGATCTTGCGTCAAGAAGTTCTCTTCAACCGCAGCCAATGCCAGGAAGAAGTTGCGATAGTTGCCACTGTAGAGGCTATTGACCAACCCAGCCAACGAGGAAACGTCCATGGGGGCTTCGTTTTGCGACTGGATTGCACTGCTAGCGCCTAGCGTATTGACGTTGACGAGGCCGGCGGCACGTTCGGCAGTTGCAGCAGATGCATCCTTCATCTCTTCATCAGCGCCCGGGGCCTTGTCCTCGCTATCCCCCAAGATCGCTTTGATCTCGGGCGCGTCAACCACCTTGGCTTTGAAATCAACCCGCTTGAGGGAAAGCGACCCTGCAAGCACAGCGTATACGACGAGGGAAGAATAGCTGCAAAGCTCATAGCTGGTGAAGGTAGAGAGACTGTCCAGGAGTAAAGGAGCGGCAAGGCTATAGGATCGGACAGTCAGGAGGTGTAGGCCCTTGTAAGCTTTTAATCGATTTCTTCGGTCCCAGTCTCCGCCACTCTCCACCAGAATATTCGCACGTTCGATTTGTTTCTTGGTGAAAGCCTTGTCGTTGAAGAAGATGCCGATGCGGATGATGGCAAGGACAATGTCAATCTTGGTGCCCAGTGGACCAGTTTTGTCAAAGACTTTTTCGTATGCTGCAATCGCTTTGTCCTAGTAACTGATCAGAGGGATGTAGCCTCACGATATCATCTCCTGGCTTACCTTGTCGCCGACCCGGGCCCAGAACTCCGCACGCTTGCTTCGAGCCGCTTGTATTTCTGTTTCTCCAGCTTTCTCTTCAGCTTCCTCTTCCTCTTTCTGAAACTGCTCCAGCTCTTTTGCGTTGTCGGCCTTGAGTTCTTCATATAGCGATTCGTCCCATGGCAGAATGCCGGAGGGTACAGGCTTCTTGGGTGGTAACAGGTTGCTTGACACGAGGGACGCACGTCGGGCGGCAGGCTTTGATGGCGGTTGTAATGGTTGAGCTGTGCTTTCTCCCACAGTATTCAGCACACCTTCAGTAGGATGGGCCAAATGCCGATATAACGGCGCCATCTTCTGGTCTTTGATTGCATTTTGAAGGTAATTCAAGGATGCTGGTTGAACTGTCCGAGGCGCATTGGCAAGGGAGAAGATGTGCTGGGCGAGGGTCAGGTCCGGATATTTGGCGAACTGAGGATCTGAACCCATTCTGCAGGACTGAGAGATGTTGGTTATGAGACAGGAAAGAGAGGAAGCAAGAGCAAGCGATTTGATTGTTGGCTTTGGGTAAATACCACGAAGTCGGAGAACGCGCAGCAGAAGCCAGCCTAGTGTTTGTCTGGCCTAAATGAACCACCGTAGCCTGGGCTGAATACACCACCGTATTTTGTACGGACGATCACAAGAGCTTGCACAAAAGTTAAAAAGGATGACGGACGGACTGTGTCTCTATCAACTTTCTCGATCACTTTTCCATATTCCAGAGACAGGAGGTTCTTGTGGAGTCTATCTTGCGCTGCAGCATCGGTCACTACTATTCGACTAGCAATGTCGACTTCGACCTGGCTGACAATGCGGCGCGGGACCTGTCGCGCTCAAGCCCCGTCCGCAGCTTTCTATCTGAACAGAATGAGCTGCGTCTAACCTCGCAAGAAGGTCGATGTGCGGCCGCGGGTCGTGCTGTCTTTACTGATGCTGACCAGTGGGACTTTGCATATATTGAATCCAGCTGCCGCAATGATGCATCGCCGTTGCTTGTCCTTGGTGTCGGTACGTTGGCGGGCTGCTCAGATGCAGGACAGCCTTGCGCATTGTTCCAGCTCTCCAGGCGCTCGCACCTTGTGTTGTGCCAATTGAGGGCACCCGCCGCGCTCAAAGGTAGTGTATCTATGGATATTCTCATGCCAAGTGGGTGGTTCTCACAAAGAAGCCAAAAGCGGGAATGGCAGTCAATCCGTTCCAGAAACACGTCCCCATTTGCTTCCAAACATTGCCGCAACCCTGCTTCCCCTGCTCTTCAGACTCGTTCCCCTTCGCTTTAATATTGCTTCGAGACTGCTGCACTGCGAGGCAGTAATCATTACGAGCAGTCTACCTTACTCGCCTGCGGCTTTTCTTCGTCCTCGACGTGTTTCCTTTACACTGACCACGTTTCAATTGGTCTTCCTCGAGGCCAAATCGCACCCGATTCATCCAAAACCCAATTCCTTGTCCCTTCCACCATGAATGTCGCAATGGCCCGATACAAGATCGCCTTCTTCCCACCAAAAGGAAAAGGTGATAGACTTGACCTTCTGGTGGAATTCGATGGCAATCGCACAATTTCAGACCTTACTGGCACTGTCATAGAACGTGCTTCCAAGTACCGATCCTTGCCTAACTACGTCCGACATGACTGGCTGCAACTCTGCCTAGGCTCAGAAGATGGCTCCCTGATAGACCACGAAGCTATTATTCAAGATGTGATCACTACAACAGATGTGCTTTTCATCATCTTTCTCGACGCTCCGCGATTGGGCGCCCAGATTGATCACAAGAAACCTTCTGAAATTGATGCACTACGCATTCGAGTTATCATTCCGAAAGAAGCCCAGGGACCTCTCGAAAAGCGGTCAATCACTTTCCTAAAAGCCGGCCACTCTTACCCGCCTTCTTCAACCCTGAAAGAGATAAGAGATGATATTGCACAATACCTCCAGCTGCCCGCTGTTTGGCCTCGAAATGCTTTCCCTACAAAGCTCGACCTCCACACCATCCAAGGCCCTATCAGCACCAACGACCTCAGCCTGACACTTAAAGAGGCTGGATTGAACAAGCTCGCCACCAACAATGTGCTTACGATATACGCCGTCGTCAGCGCGAGCTCCCGTCAGAAGGAGTCCCCTCCGACTGAGCTGGTTGTCTTCTGCGTGGACCGCAGCCACAGCATGTGCACATCGTCAGGGTTTTTAGAGCTCGAGGGAACCAACAACAACGATAGCGTCACACCCATAGCCAAGGCTAATGCCGATGTCATCTCGGGTGATGAAGACGTTCAAGATGCGTCTCTGGATGAGATTAAATCCTGGCTACGTGGCCACGAATCCTATGAAGACATCATTCATATCATTCGTTATTGCCCCTCTGGTGCCGCGAAAGTCGTGCAACAAATTCTCGAACTCTTGAGATTTCTGACCATTCGAGAGATCGATCATCTAACGACCGGCCGAGAGACAGTCACGACGTCGGCTAGATTTTCCCATGTTGGCATGGGGCCTAATGAGCGACAGATGCGCTCATTACAGAGGATTCTTGCCGGGATCAATCTTCACCAAAGAGCCTTGTCCGATATCCTGATCTACAGTGCCAAAGACCCGTGGTTTGAATCAAAACAATGCGTGTGGACCTACGGTGATGATCTGCCTCCTCCTCCACCTTCAGCGACTGAGGAGACCATAGAATTGGGCGACTTTTGTGTCGTTCCTCAGGAGTACCGATGTCCGATCAGCCACGACCTTTTCCAAGATCCGGTGTGTACATCTGATGGATTTAGATTCGACAGAAAGGCAATCGAGTTCTGGTACCGTGACCACAAAAGCAATCCGTTGACGCAACGTCCTATCGCGGACACGACCTTGAGGCATGATGAAGTTAAGGCGAATCAGATCAAGGCCTGGGTCAAAGCAGAGGATGTCATCAATTCTTTGCCGTCGACGGCTAGACGTACAGAAAGCCAACTCTCCATACGCCTGTCCGGACTCATCATAAATTTCGTTGGCCTTTCGTGCTTCAGCAGAGAGCTGCCAGAATCGACACGTTTATTGGATCTTTACAAAGTCGCCTTTCGAGGAATGCGAGGTCGGTACGCCAAATTCTCGCTTCATGTCCGAGATGTTTATCTACCTTGCACCAAAGTGAACATGTTGCAGAAAGGGGTGTTGGACGGCGAGACTATTACCATCAATCCAAACTATATCTCACGTGAAAACCCCCCCAGAGGCTCGACAAGCCAGGAGCAAATGTGTCTCATCCGAGTGTACAACACTACTGACTTCTCAAAAGCTCACTTTTCAAAGGAGTCTTTCAACTACTGGGTACCAGTGGGTTCTCAACTTACCTACGGTTCGATCATCTTCCGGAACTGGAGATATGACGTGCAGCACCGTGGCGTTACCTGTTTTGTCTACGATCAATCCGTAAAGACTGATTTCAAAGACCTCGGCGACGATGGGATCGGATTTACCCGACGCAATTCGTGGGAGTCACTGTCCAAAGATTTGAGGGATGTTCGTCCTAAAGAGGTCCGAGAACATGAGCCACTCTATCAACTCATTCGCGACGCGGGAAAGAAGTCAGACGCAACCCGTCGCGAACCTTACACCGGAGCCAAACTTTCAAGCGCGACCGCTGGGGATGCCCACCGTTATGGCCATTGTCGAGTGTTCAAGGTCGCGTTGTCACAGTACGAGAGACCCGAAGAAATCGAGCGACGCAAAGTGCGGGACCAGAAAGCCTCAAGATTGTCCAGGATGGATGTGACTAAACAGGTCTGCTCACAGTTCTTCGACAGATTGATTGCGTACGGTTACCCCACGACCGTTGGCCTGGTCACCTTCGGGACAGACGTGAGACTCACGCAGTGGCTGACGGGCGCCGTTGAGAACGTGCGAGAGGCCGTGGATGCTATCGACGCAGGAGGCAACACTGCGCTATGGGACGCGCTTGTATTGGCGGCGAACCATCTAATCTCCCAAAGTCAATCTTACCCGGGGATCAAGAAGAGAATCATCTGCATTTCCGATGGCCGAGATACCGGTTCGGTCTGCAAAGCAGAGGAAGTGTGTGGAAAACTATTCCAGCACCGCATCGTGGTCGACTCGATCGCCCTTCCGGGAGAGGATACTCGTGCGCTCCGAACGATCTCGCATCTTACAGGTGGATACAAATTCAGGCCCACGTCTCTCGAACAGGCCCTTGCTCTGTGTGAACTGGAGCCGGTGCTCTCGATCCACGAACGACCCCGAAACGTGCGATTCATGTCGGCTCAACCATTCGACTTGCCATGGGCGACTGAGATTCCAGAGTTGGAACCCGATCCCCTCACCAGAGATAAATTCCCTGCTCTCAAGACCCATAAGAACCTTCACGACCCATTCATCCAAGTCGGCTACTTGGAAAGAGTGACGCGGTCAATGGTGCCCGAGGAAACGCCCCGTACTCCCACCTCGCCGACGACTCCATCCCGCAGACTCCTGGCAGAAATCCGCGACATTGCCTACAACCCGCACCCTGATATCGACGTGTTCGTCTCTGAGAGAAACATGGGGTTCTGGAAGATCGTCCTGGAGGGTGCACGAGGGTCGGCATACGCTAAAGCTGCATTTGTCCTTTATCTCGATATGGGGAAGGATTATCCACGCAAAGCTCCGATCGCGCGTTTCGTCACCCCGATCTTGCATCCAAACGTCAATCGACACGGAAGAATCTGGTAAGTTCTGATCCCCCCTTTTCCAACCCAGCGTTGTCGATTATGATATGGGATTGTGATGAACTGATTCTATTTCTCCTTTAAAAGCCATCCAACCCTCGACCGCGACTGGACGGTCCACACCACGAATAAAGAAATCCTCGACAACATCCTCGGCCTCTTGTTGGTTCCCGAGTTCGAGGACCTCGCCAACACCGTGGCCGCGGAGGATTACTACCGTGACGAAGTCGCCTTCAAGCAGGAGGTGGAGAGACATTGTGACAAGCACGCGTGGAAATCGAGGGCTATGCTGGGGCGGGATATCCTCGCAGGACGTTAGAGAAGGAGGAAGAAGGGAAAAATACGGTGAACAGCAAAAAATGCGTGGGAAACGTAGGGAGGTATTGAGATTGTTTTTTCAAGAAACTACGGCGATAGAATTGTGATAGGCAAAATGGCATTAATGGAACGGAACGTAATGGGCTGGATTGGGCTGGGCGGGTTTCAAAAATGTATTTCCACTCTCTGTAGGTCTTTCTATCAAAGGGCTTCACAGGTCTAACTACCCTTCTTGCTCAACTCTGACCCCAGTGTCCCTCAAGTCGCTAACAGACAGATTTCACGTATATACGTGTGACGGACGCTCGCTTTACATCTCTTGGGCCCTTTCGAGAGCCACGACCTTCTCCTCATGATACTTCTTGGTGCCAAGGGTGGAGACATCATAACCATGTCTGATCAGATACTCCCGGAAGCGCTCGTCCTCCTTGGTGATGGTGTCCTGGCCGATATTGGGCAGGAAGGCGAAGGCGATAAGACCGGAGAATATGCACAGGGCGCTGGATACGTAGAAGGGGTATTGGCCCTGCTTGATGACATTGTCGCCCGCGGCCTTGATGATGTCCGGGAAGATGTAGTTGCCGACGAAGGCGCCGATCTTGCCACAGGCGGCGGCAATGCCGTAGTACATGCCACGCACAGGGGTGGCCGAGGTCTTGGACGCGACCAATCCAATGTTGTCGCCGGGGCCGACCTCGCCCAGTGCCAGGAAAATGCCGTACATGACGACGAAGCCGCCGACCTGGGAAGCCTGGTCGAGGTGCTTGTAGATGGCGGTCATGATAAAGCCGACGATGCCCTGTAGCAAGACACCGGTGATGAGGCAGTACTTGGGGCCGATCCAGTCGGAAAGGAAGGCCCCGATGATAGCTCCCGGAACGTAAAACAAGTTGATGACCGTGTTCCACCCAAAAGATTTCCACAGGGGTGCGGTGCTTGGGAGCAAGAAGGCCAGCCATGAGGACGAGTAGATGCTGAAGGAGTACGAGGAGAAGTCGTAGATGAACCAGATCAGGGCGACGATGATCAGGCGGAACCAGTAGAACTTGAGAATCAGCCAGTAGGGGTAGTGGTTCATCTTGTTGCGGTGGTATTCTTCAGGTTCTTGCAGCTTGATCCGCAGCCAGAGGAGCGACAAGGGAGGAATGATGCCCAGGCCCAATGAAATACGCCAGGCAGCGCGGAGGTGGTTGTCGCCAAAGATCAGGGCCAGGATCATGGGCACGAAGGCTGCGACCACAAAACCAACGTCGATGGCCAGATTGGTGAAGCAGATGAACCATCGGTTACGGTGTCCTTCCTTGAGTTCCCCGGTGCTCTCGGCGCAGGCGACCGAGCCGGCTGGGTATTCTCCTCCAATACCGATACCGAGAAGGAAGCGATATGCAGCCAATGCGGCGAAGAGGCCTTGAACGCTGCCACCGGCGCCGTAGGACCCTGCGCCCAGGGCAGCGAAGACGATCAGGATGATGGTGGAGATCAGGAGAGAGTGTCGGCGAGACCAGTGGTCGGACAGATAACCAAAGACTAGCTGACCAAGGACTGTGCCAGCGAAGGCGATCGAGGCGACGTTGTTCTGGGCATCGGATTTGGTGTACTGGTCCTTGTAGATCGTCTTGAGCATGGTGTTCACGGAGCCAATGACCTAAAGTTCAAACCATCAGTCACGTCCATGTTTGAGGTGTTAGTTGTTGAAGGCACATACGCCATTGAGATAGCCATCAGAGAACAATCCTGCACCGCAGGCCATGACAGGCCATATTCGTTCCCATCTTGACTTTGGGGTGGCGTCAAGTGGAGCTTCGTGAATGGAGTATGAGCGGACAGCCTCAGGGCCGAGTCTCTCTTCAATGATCTTCTTCTCTGGAGGAGTATCCATTGTCGCTGCAGAGGGGGTTTGGCTTTGCTTGGAAGGGATGCTCTGGGACAAGATTCGGAGTCAGGAGGGGACAGAGGGAGGTGGCATATATAACTGTGTTGACACGGTGAGAGTAAATTGATCCGAGGCCACTCTCGACACAGGTGCTGGTGGCATCTAATCGTGCATCAACACATCGAAAGGCGAGGCCGAAAGAAGAAACTGTATGCAGATGAACAAGCATCTTGACGGCATAGAGTGGGGGGCGAGACACAAGGATCGAGACAGAGGAGGGTGTCGAGAGAAGCAAGGACGTCACAGTGTGAGGTATGAGCCCGGCGATGGTAGGAAGCATTCTAGGTAAGATGGTTAGCGGGCAGGTTAGTTACATGGGTACGATGCTAGGTGAGTGGCTAGGTGGCTAGGCGTTCCTTGCTGGGTATGGTTTACTGATAAAGGCCCCTGCCAAGTGTGGGTGTGGGTGGGTGGTGCCCACTCCCCGGCCTACCTACAGGCTATTACCACCTAGAGATCATGTCCCGATGCGGCTTCGGGCCCGTTGCGAAGGATTCAGCCCAAACGCCCAAAAAATCTGGCACTCGACACTTTGCCCATTGCAGGGCCCAAGCTCACAACTGCAGGCTGCGTGAGTGGCCGGATTTCCTATAAGCGAGCCTCCGACGGTAACATCGCACTAATCGTCAGTCCATCGACCATCGACGGACCCTTAGTCATGGGTGAAGATTCGGGATCGCCGCTGCAGTGAGTTGTCGACGATCCGTTAGCGTCACCCTTTGCTTGCAGTTCTCAGGAAAGTGACCGTCCTCAGGCAATATTTGGCGCTGCTCACCTGCTCACCTGCTCACCTACCCACCTTGCTCACTGGCATCCAACTGGCACGGGGCATCTTCCCATCTCAGGACACTGGGCCGCGTGGCCGTGGGAGATTCCCTCTGACAGCGACAGCACGTGTATCGGCTCTGTCCAAGGTATTGGCTACGGAACGGAAGAACTTTTGTGCCCACCGACTCCATCCTTCTCCATCCTTGGGCTGATGGCTGTGATGGGTGGCTCCATCGAGCAAGGTACGTTCCCGTCTCTCATCTCCATTTCTGTCTACCTACTCCGTAGTACGATACGAGAAGAGAAGAAAAGAAAGAAAAGATGACCATTGCCCAGCCGGCTGCAGAGGCTTAATCGGCACAGAGTCCCGAATCAGATGCTGTCGCCAAAAAGCTTGTCACTCGTCCTCGCCTTGGCCATCAGCCGCATTGACTACATCCTGACTCGTATACACTCCCTGTCGACCACACGTGCTACTCCCTCTGTGTACATGAGACGATTTCTTGCGACCGAAAAAAAAGAAATAGAGCGGGGAAATGGGAAGACACAACCGCGTGTCCCTCCTCGCTCGACTCTTCCAGAACTCCTCCGATCCTCCATCCACCCTAGAGTTTCGCCTTCACCTTGGTCCCTGCATCTTCCTCTTTGGCTTTGTCCTTCAGCAATCTCCGCAGGATCTTACCCGCAGCGCTCTTGGGGATCTCGTCAATGAATCTCACGCCGCCTCGCAACCTCTTGTGATTCGCCACTTTCCCAGCCAGCCATTGCACGATTTCGTCTGCGTCCTTGTCACTGGTCTTGCTGCGATCGCTGGCTACGACATAAGCCCGAGGCACTTCGGTGTGTTGGTGTTCGTCGTACACCCCAATCACCGCCACATCGTTGATCCCAGGGTGGTCCATCAGTTTGCCTTCGAGTTCGGCTGGGGGGACTTGAAAACCCTTGTACTTGATGAGCTCCTTGACTCGATCTGTGATGTAGAAATTGTGGTCTTTGTCCTGGAAGCCCACGTCTCCAGTCTTGAAGTAGCCGTCTTCCGTGATGGCGTCTTTGGTCGCTTGCTCATTTTTCCAATACCCCTTGAAAACGTTCGGTCCAGACAGCCACAACTCACCGGCCTCGCCGGGCCCAAGTTCTTTGCCGTCGGGCGACATGTACTTGGCCGTCATGCTCGGAAACATCTTACCAACACTTCCCACGGACGTGTACCATTCATCCCAGGGCTAGAACCATCGGTGTCAGCGGAGAAAAGAAAAACCTTTCCGAATCTCGATTGAGTCTGTGGCATGCTTACCTGCGTGTGCGTCATAGGAGAAGTCTCGCTCAATCCATAGGCCTGGTTGATCTTGATCTTCAGTCTTTTGTGGACTGCATCGACCAGTTCCCGAGTCAAAGGAGCTGCACCGCTCGTGATCATCCTCACGCTGCTCAGGTCGTACTTGTCGACAATCTCGTCCCGAGACAGCCGCACGATCACGGGGGGCGCAACATAAATGAATGTGATCTTGTGCTCCTGGATAGCCTTCAAAAACACCTCGAGATTGAACGCGGGCATCACCACGAGCTCGATGCCGCGGTGCAAAGGTTGATGGACCAGGCCCGTGAGTCCGTAAATGTGGTAGAATGGCAGGACTCCGAGGATCTTGTCGTTGCCGCTCGAGTACCACTTGCCCATGGCTCCCTTGATCATCAGCACATCGGCGATGATGTTGCGGTGACTCAGCATGACCCCTTTCGGCAGACCGGTCGTCCCGGAGCTGTACACGAGGAAAGCCAGCTCCTTATCCGGGTTCATCTTGCGCCGTCTGTAGCGAGTCGCGCCCGATGTCTTGCGGATGTTAGTCCAGTGCTTGACCCTGTGGGATGGATCTCGTTTGCTCCCCAGCAATATCACGCGGTCTTCGGGGATGTTGGACATCTTGGCCGCCTTGAGGGCCGTGGGCAGGAAATCGGTCGTCGTCACGATGGCCTTGGACCCGGAATTGGATAGCTGAAAGGAGAGTTCGTCGGCCGAGTAGGCAGGGTTCGCGGGCGAGACGATGCCGCCGGCGAAAAAGACGCCATAGACGATTGGTGCAAAGTCGACGTCGTTGGGCGCGTAGATGTTCAGCACGTCACCCTTCTCCCAGTCCCAGAGGTTGCGGAGGCCGCCTCCAAACTCTGTGGCCGCTTCTTTGACATCGGCCCACGTGTAGTGCCGCGACGAGTCCACAGAACGGTAGATGACTGCGTTTGTGAAGTTTGAGTTAACAACAAAAACATCTCAATCTCAACAGACCTCAAGCGACATTGCCTTTTCACGAACCTTGGGTGTCGGGGAAATCCCGAGGTTGTTCGAACATCAATCCCCAAAGGTCGACATTGGGGATCTGAATGTCCGGATACGGCGACTTGGTGGGCATTGTGCTCTCTGTCTCTCTCTGAGACTCTCTTTCTATCTCTTTCCGTGACCTCCCTCGCACTGCTCTGCACTTGTGCTTCCGTTACAATCACGTACAAACAGCACGGAATCGGAGCTGGAGCTGGAGCTGGAGCTAAATTGAATTGCTGTCTCCGACCGATGAACCCTTCGCCGTTCGTGGTCAACCTCAATTCTTCTCTTCCTCCCTTTCTCCCTCCTACTGCTCTCACGCACCGTCTTTGGCACTGACGTGAGATACCTTTTTTGTCCAAAACACACAACGAACCCCCCGTTTTCGTGTGCGTTGATATCCCCGCACACCTATTCCCAGCCTCGCAAACAGCCAGCCGGTAAAAGGATAACACGCGCCTCGTCGACCCGGGGGTCTCCAAAAACAATTGTGCTTGAATTTTATCTGGGAGATGACAAAAAGGATTCGCGATTATGATAAGGGAAGGGATATATCAGAAGCTATGTTGAGTCGTAGGATGGTGCCATGATGCTCCACCTCCGCAAAAACCGGCGGAAATTGATCGGAGCCTCGGCTTGATGAAAAGAAAAGCGGATCCGCCAGCAATGCTGTTTTCGGAATACGTACCAATGCACGAATCATTGCTTCCGCCAAATTATCGCCCATGGCCATCAAACATACAGGAGAGAGACAGATAGAGACAGGGTGATCACATTTGATTCTGCTAGATAATGGTATGCAGTCGTGGACCCGCCCATGGGCTTTTCTATCGTATCAAGCGTAGTTCAATGGTCTACTCGGTACTAGATACCTAGGTACATAATTCCTGTTGGTGCTCTCTCAACTTCCACCCGGCGGCCCGGCGGATTTTCCACCACCACCAACGTGCCTGGATGGCTCGAGGTATAATTGATCCCTCCGGTCTCCTGCGAGAATATTACCTGCTTGCCGGTGAATGTGGACACGAACGACGAAGGGCTTGACTATCCCGTGTGGCGGGCAGCTGGGAAATGAGCCCATGTAGACGAGATTCTTACCTACCCTTCCCACTTGCTACTCATCTCATACGACACTGCCAAACACCAATATATATGGATCCGGCAAGTCGCCTTTGGCTTCTCTCTCTTGTCTCTCACCGCAGCATTTCTTAAGCTCTTTCCATCAGTTCCATCCACTGTTCGCTCTCACTGCGCTTGACCGCCGTCCACACAGGTTTCCGTTGCGCTCTTGACATTGGTAAAGGGCCCGAAAAGCTCCTTGTGGCTAAGAATGCAGATATCTGCCGAAGGGTTCTGCCTGTTGATGGCAGACAGAAGCTCTCCAAGGTCTTGCTTTTCTGGTGGTGGCCATGCGGGCTCCCAGTATTGCTGCCGCTGCTGTCGATGCAAATGATTGTCGCTTCAAAGGCCCTTTCAAATCCTCTGTGAGACTTTCCATCTCTCGCTGATGGTCTTACAAAAGGGCATCCTTTCGAGACAATTCCTTTTTTCGGATTTGCTTCGCAGACGCAAGGATTGCGCCGGTCAAATGGTCGTTTTGTCCAAGGGCCTATGCCTGCTTTCGTGGTGCCCGTGAGAGTCTACCTTCCACATTCTCGATTTGCACGCAGGGCATGTTACCGGAAGCAGCGATTCCGGACGTGAGCTCCTCTATGCTGACTTCGCGATAAAGAATCCGTGCGTCCTTTGATGCAAGCTCGCTTTAAGGGTCTTGTTTGTCCTCCTCAGGTCGTGGAGAGAGACGTGCCTTTCCAAGCCAATGCACTTCTGATCGGCTTCCTCGAGTTGTCTGGTCAGATCAGATCCTACTTCTTCCGTTACCGACTCAGGGATGACAGCGACGGGCTATCTCAGACAATCTGTGAAATAGTTCATGACAATCCCAAGTTGACATGTCAACTTGCAAGGATAAGCCCCAAGGCACAGGAAGCTGACACTCGAGATCCAGCATGAGAAACCCCGGCGAACTTACATTGCGCACATCGGCCGCTGTTCTGCCTACAAACGAGACAATCCACGGCTTCGAGTATCTTTCACTCATGCTCAACTGTGGAGAGGGGTGGCAGTGTTGAAGAGGCCATCAAAGTCAATTCCTGTTTTCAAAACAGTAGCAGCTCGACAGATACACCAGAAGAAAGGAGTTCGAAGACTACAGAGACAGAAACATTCGCTCCCAAGCATCTTCATTCAAGGCCGGGTGATGACACGGGAAAAGTGAGCTGGTTAGACAGCTGGCATCAAGAGATATGTCTCGGGGTGTAAGCTAATTTGATAGGAAGGGCACGATCGAGACTTCAGAAGCCAGAGGTTGATAGCGGCGGTTCAGAATCAAGCCTGAGCACTTTTCCCCTTGGGATATTGGAGTGCAGACGCAGATATAGAGGAGGGCGGGCAGATGATGTGAGAAGAGGCGAGGTGGTTGCCAATTTGATAGGATAGAATAGACATAGAGGAATGACTTAACATGAGCACGAAGCACGAGCAGAGGCACAAGCATGAGGGCCGGGCCTCGTTGAAGGGGATATTGCCCGAAGAGCCGAGGCAGCGTTGTTCGGCGGCTGACCTCCCTTGCTCCCTTGCTACCCGGCGTCGCGCTTTAAGACCATCATTCTCATCCCGAGTTCATCTCCCTCAACCTTCTTATCTGCCGGAAGGCTTACAGAGAACAAGGCGCATCATCACGATGGTTGCAGACGCGCTTGTCTATCACCCTGCGGTGACCCATTACCTGCGATATGTTGCGACAACTGGTGAGTTGGTCCAACTCGGCTTCTGCAAAGTGTCTCTGCTGAGCTCTGTTTCGCAGTCGGTCGCGACAAAGTCCTCCGAACGATCCAATACTTCAGCAGATTCTACGCTTGGTACTTGTATCGCACCAACAACCCAACAAGTGCCATTCAGCCCTGGGCCACGATCAAGACTCAATTTGGATTGACGAGGAAGATCCTGCGCGTTGGGAAATTCGTCGAGCACATTCGGGCCGGGTCCGAACTCTACGATGCGGCCGTCAAGTCAGGCAATGGCGATAAGATTGTACAATACCTGCAGGTCCTGAGACAGGTTGGCTACGCCGGCTATATGTTCTTTGACATGATGACGCTGTTGGACGCAATGGGAGTCAAGAAAGATGCCCGAGCCAAGAGCATTCAGGCCACGGCATACCGATTCTGGTTCACCGGCCTGGTCGCCAGTGCCCTTGCCGGCGTCTACAATACTTATAAGTTGAGGGAGCGTGCCAGGACTGTGGATGAGAAGGACGCCGAAGCCAAGGTGGAGAAGGTCAAGATTGCCAGGTATGTCGCAGACCACTACTCTCACACTCATAGAAGTGTACACTGACTCCCGAAACCTAGACAACAACATGCCGTCAATATCCAACTGATCTCAGACCTCTGCGACCTTACGGTGCCGAGCACAATGCTCGGATACACCAACCTTGACGATGGTATCATTGGTCTGGCAGGGGTGACCAGCAGCTTGCTCGGGGCTTATGGGGCATGGCAGAAGACCGCCTGATGTCTTATGACGTGAGGGCGAAGCAGACTCTTTACATGGCGATCCAAGTTGTCTACTGCGCAGATTCTGGCAAAGTCCGCAGGTGTCTTTTGGGGGGAGGGATGATTTGGCAGCTCTCGGACAGATGGGTTGCGGCCTTGCAAGGTGGGGATTGAGTCCCAATATAGACATTGATCGAGTTTCCTACTGCAGAGGTTGGTCATAGGCAAACCTGCAATGATGTAGTGGTTTTCCATCATTCGTGTTATTGTGTGACAGATGAACGGTTTGAAACATGATCTGCTCGTTGTCAAGTGTTTGTGCTTTCCCTCTCTAGGCCATGGCACGACAAACTACACCGCTCGTTTGGTTTGATCTACGGTTGTCGTCAGAACCATCGACCGAAATACTCCAAAGTTGTTCATTTTGACGTATGCACCGCCGTCATTAACAACTCCTCTTCTTGCCTCTCTTTCAGGACAATTGTCTTATTGGAGGGCGGTACTCACCGGAAGTTCATATTCGATTGGTGTCCAAACCAAAGAGCCACCAGAGGAAAGCTGACGCAGGCGCACGAACCCCTCAACTCGCCGGGGAGAAAAACAGCGAGGCACACAGCCATTCAACAGCAGCTTTTCCAAGGGGGCGAGATTGGCGGGGGTCAAGGGAACAGCGCACGAGAGGCGAGAGAGGCACCCAAGAGGCAAGGGGAGAGGAGAAACTAAGCCCAGACCTCAGCTACTCAGCTATTCGCCTCCACCTCAATTGCAGCTGTCCTCCGTCTTCCGTCACTCTCCCGCCATCCTCTTCCTTTCCCTCCCTTCTCGAAACCTCGACCAGCACGATAATAAGAAGGGTATTTGCGTTCATTATCGTATGCTCCGCACCTGTGGCATTCATCTCCAATTAGTACCACACGGCATATCGACGGCACTTGGGCCTCTTCCAATCAGCAGGCTTCGGGCAGAGTCGGATTGACTCTGTAGGCAAAACCACCTCGTCGCCCTCCGATCTCTCCCGTGCGTTCATCGGGAATAGCACTGCAGTTCGGCTTGGCCCCATCGTCAGAAAGATACAATATCAGGTCGATCCCCAAGTCATGGCTGCCGAGTATTCTGCTCGTCTCCAAGCTGTTCACCAGATCAGGCCTCACTCGCCTTCTCCAGCAACTGGCACAGCACGTTCAGATCTAGCCAAAGTCCAGCTTCGAGCTTTTTCCGCCAGAATGGTCTCTCACTCTGTCAACAAGACCGCGCTGCACCCCGGTGGTGTCGAGTAAGTTTGTCGTCATCTTGATGCCCCAAGTCTCTGAGATCACACTCGACTCACTTCAACTTCAGGCCAACCCGCGAGCACACCGAGCTCGAAGAAGAGCTCCACACGACTGCACACATTGACTACGACCGCGTTGCCATTGTTGCCAATCCCTCAGTGTCTGCTCTCTACGAAGATGCCCTGGTCTACGAAACCGGCACGGCCATCACATCCTCAGGAGCTTTGACAGCCTACTCGGGCTCCAAGACCGGTCGTTCCCCGCTGGATAAGCGCGTGGTTAAGGAGGAAGGCTCGGAGAAGGATGTGTGGTGGGGACCCGTCAACAAGCCCATGTCTCCAGAGGTCAGTATTGCCATCTTCTTCTGTTCTACCCATTTTATATTGCAAGACTTGTGCGAACCCAATCCGAAAGCGCGAGCACATGCCCTGGCAGGCCCATGAGTCGTATGATCTCAGTCAAGGAGCGAGCAGCTGGACTTGCCAACAGCCAGCACTTCCCCGCAATGCACGGTGATGCAGTGGTTCGCATGTGCGCCGCCGCTACGGACGGCAGGAAACACTTCAGAGAATAGCTGAAGTGTGGCTCTGCCCCGCGTTGCCCGGAAAAGCCCAAAAAGCTCATGACGCAGCTAGCTGGGGCTTCATGGGCTATGAGCCGCGGCTAACAATCTTGGCTGGCCCATGACTCGGCCGGCCCAAGTCATAGCCGTGGAATTGTTCCGTCCCGTCTATCGTTGCTCTCTGCCCCACCACGACACGAAGCAAAAGATAGCTAACATACAGTGTGCTCATCTAGGTCTGGAAAATCAACCGAGAACGTGCTGTCGACTACCTCAACACCCGGAACCGCATCTACGTTGTCGATGGCTTCGCTGGCTGGGATGAACGATACCGCATCAGTGTCCGAGTTGTCTGCGCCCGGGCCTATCATGCCCTGTTCATGCGGAACATGCTCATCAGACCCTCCCGGGAAGAGCTGCAACATTTCCACCCCGACTATGTCATTTACAATGCTGGGTCCTTCCCTGCCAACAGATACACAACCGGAATGACCAGCGCCACCAGCGTTGCCATCAACTTCGCTGAGAAAGAGATGGTTATCCTCGGTACTGAATATGCTGGTGAGATGAAGAAGGGTGTCTTCACCGTCCTGTTTTATGAGATGCCCGTCAAGCACAACGTCTTGACCCTACACTCCTCGGCCAACGAGGGTGACAATGGCGATGTCACTGTCTTCTTCGGCTTGTCTGGCACTGGCAAGACCACCCTCTCTGCCGATCCCCACCGCAAGCTGATTGGTGATGACGAGCACTGCTGGTCCGACAAAGGTGTCTTCAACATCGAAGGAGGTTGCTACGCCAAGTGTATTGGTCTGTCTGCGGAGAAGGAACCAGATATTTTCAATGCCATTCGATTCGGCTCTGTCTTGGAGAACGTCGTCTTTGACCCCGAAACTCGAGAGGTGGACTACGATGATGCGACCTTGACGGAGAACACTCGTTGCGCATATCCCATCGAATACATCGGCAACGCGAAGATTCCGTGTATGAGCGACAACCACCCGAGCAACATCATTCTCCTGACTTGCGACGCTCGCGGTGTGTTACCACCCATCTCCAAACTGAATACCGCACAGACTATGTTCCACTTCATCTCTGGCTATACGTCCAAGATGGCCGGTACCGAAGACGGTGTGACGGAGCCTCAAGCGACTTTCTCATCCTGCTTCGCTCAACCCTTCCTGGCTCTACACCCGATGCGCTATGCTAAGATGCTTGCCGACAAGATCTCTGAACACAATGTCAACGCATGGCTGCTCAACACCGGTTGGGTTGGTGCTGGTGCTACCACTGGTGGCAAGCGTTGCCCACTGAAATACACACGCGCTATTCTGGACGCCATCCACTCGGGAGAACTTGCCAAGGTCGAGTATGAGACCTACGATGTGTTCAACCTCAGCGTCCCCAAGACATGCCCCAACGTGCCGGATGAGCTCTTGAACCCCAAGAAATCGTGGACTGGCTCAGCCGACTTTGGCGAGGAAGTGACCAAGCTCGCGAAGTTGTTCAACGAGAACTTCAAGAAGTACTCGGATGAGGCCACCGAGGAGGTCATCAAAGCCGGCCCCACTGTGTAAATGAAGCAAAAGTCGTGCGCCATGAAGCGAGCTGTTGTTGAGCTAGAAAGAGCTGGACGTGCTGTGTTTTGATTTCACACTGGGAGAAACTTTGGCTGTACAAAGTGGCATTGAAAGGGCGTTTGGATAAGCAGCGTTCGATTGTTTGGAGCAAGGAACAACAACAATACGAACGCGAGACGCGAGAGGCATCACGATTTCAACGAACGGACAAGATTTATGACGGCCATCCTCCCACTCTGCGGTTGCAGCCGCCGTTGCGGCTTTGCCGGCATGTAGGGTAGGGAGTCGACCGGCCTCCATTCTATGCCTGCTACAATAGCTGAGAGATGGATGATCATTTTCCTACAGCAACCATGTGTTGATAGCTTTCCCTGATTTACGTCCCAAAAATAAAATGAGCTTTTTTTTCAATTGCACATCTTGATGCTAGCGATCCTCAACCCGGGACCACGTGGCACGGTTGTACAATGACTTCACTGCCGCAGCACTGACTCGCTTGCATGTCAGGAACCTGGACGGGAAATCGTGAGCTCAATGGACAGGGGATGACTGTGTGAATCCATGCCTGTATGAGGACAAAGTAACGTACCTGAGGAAAATAGCCGCCAGTCAGAAGGCACCCTGAGGGCCTAACGACGGGATTTCGCTACGACTGCATGGGGACAACAGAAGAACGAATCCTGTGACCCTGTCCCTGTTTGTCGCCTACGAGGGATGATCAAGGTAATTCTCCGGGTTTTTGTCTTCTGTATCGGTCCTTTTCCTTTTGGTGGAGAGTTCTGACCGTTCAATTCCCCTCGATCCTAAATGGGTAGTCGTCTCGTGCAACCTCGTGGCGAGCAACAGCAGCACAACTGGACCAGGGCGCAACACACTGCCCAGACAGAGTAGTCTAGGATATGTCACGGGGCAAGGCGACTATGCTAAGTTGCAAGCCGAGATGTCCATAGGTGAGAATGAGAATCAGCCGTGGGGTGGAGGGTGACGAACGTTGCAATACCTATGCAGGCAAAGGCGGGAAGGCGGTCGCTACTAGGGCTAACGTAGCCTCACCGGGTGCCCGTCGGTTAAGGTGGGCTTAGGTGGGCTTTGGCGGGCAACGGTGAAGGGAGTGGCAGTGTCGTGGCCCGAGGTTGCCCTGGAATCTCCAACCAGGGCCAAGGGAGCCGGGAGTGAGGGGCAGGGAAAGAGAAGTCCAGGGGAGCGTGCACCTGGAAACAAGTCTTTTTAAGCGGTTCTTCCGGTAGCCTCTGCCTACCAATTAGTACAGTGTATAACTATAGTAAAATGTGATGTGCCCTCCAGTTGGGGATCCTTCCTGCTTTCTAAGGTACCGGAAGGTTCCACTGACCATGGCATCGGCATCTCCTTGAACGCGACGCCTTTACCAAGGGAAACCTACCTGAGTCACGGGTTACTAAGAGGTTCCCTTGCATGGCCATCCCGTGCCCGTCGCATGCCAGCACCTCCCGATCCCCTGCGAATTCTCGAGGCCACCAAACTCGAATCGAAAACAGCCACCGCAGCCGTGCAATCCACCGATCAACCTGTCGTAGGTAGAGATATCCCACCCCACTGGCTCCGGGCTTCCAGGGCTTCCAGGGCTCCAAAGGGTTTCCATAGAGAGACTCCAAACCCATCTAATAGTGGAAACTCGCGGCCACCACGCTTTTCTCGAATTTTGTCGTCCTTCCGCTCATCCTCTTCACAAATACAATCCTCACCCACTCTTTGTTCTACAACACACATTTTCCCCCTCATCACCCAGCAAAACAGCATCACCTTTGCTGAACAACTCCCAACCTCGAACCATGGCCGATCCCGATCCATATTAGCCTGCCCTGCTCGCCTACCAATACTTTTCTTTTTTTCCTGTCAACACTTTCCGGCGTCAGGCGGTTCTTTCTCGAAGTTCTTTCGGACCCTATCCCAGGAACCCTTCCGCACCCATCCTTAGTCTTGCCGACAACGTCCACCCTCGCACCATCTGGCGTTTGAAATATATCAGATTAATTCCTTTGTCATACCTCCTTGGAGGCGCGCCCTTCAAATCTTCCTATACCCTCTGCACCCGACGTGGTGGCCGACCAGTCCGCCTGCCCCGCCGCCTCGAGAAATCGCCCTCTATCCGCTCCCCACGGACCCGGCATATCCCTACCTCTTTCGCTGAGGTAGGCCAGCTTACCTCTGCACCAAACCCTGTCGAAAGCGACTGTGGCACCGGACTGCTAGGGTACTCGAAATGCTCATCAACGGCGAAAAATTCGCCTGCGAGGCGTGCGTGAGGGGTCATCGTGTCAGTTCTTGTCACCATCAAGGTGAGTCGTGCTGGGCAACTTCGCACATTCCTAGCCAGATCATCGAAGTCACAACTAACCCTCCATTCTTACCCAGACCGGCCTCTGGTGCATGTCAACAAGAAAGGTCGCCCTGTGTCGCAATGCCAACACTGCCGAGGCTTACGGAAGTCTCGCTCTCAACATGTGAAATGCGAATGCCATGACAAGTCTCATTCAAAGGAGAACTGTCCTCATGAGAAGCAAGAAGGAAAATCCGGTATGTGGATATCTTATGAAGGAACAGATCGTGGTCCTGATACCATCTCCACAGATCCGCATACCTGCTGCTGCCAACATGGCTCCCGCTGTACCTGCGCTCTCAAGAAAGACCACCTCGACCCGGTGCCTGAAGACATCTCGCAACTCCTCCAGCCGAAGGACCATGCTAAACACCGCCATAACATGAATTCTCATGACCCCAAGACGACGATATTTACCAACGGTCATCACAAACCAGTTCACAAGTTCAACGATGCTCATAATCAGCTCGGAACCCCGTATAAGATCCCGTCGCGCTCGAACTCGCTTCATGGCCATAGGGAGATTGCTCAGCGTTCCACCGACAGCCTTCCGCTGACCAAGTTTGCCAAACCCTACCACGAATCGCCCCTCCATAACTCGATCACGGAGGCCATGCAAATTGTGGAACGAAAGGTCAAATCAGAACACAATTCGCCCGTGCTTGGGCCAACAAGAATGGCAGGACAGTCGTCAATGCAGGATTTCAAGATCCCCAATTTCGATCCACGCGCATATGCATACTCTCCGTTCGGCACGGACACACCGCCCACCCAGCCGAACAGCCTACCAAACAGCCAAAACCCAAGTCTGCAGGACCTGACACTCCCAGAACGTTTTCCGGAGACCTGGTTCATGACTTATGAGCAAGCTCATGACTACGAACCCCCACCGTGGGCAAGATACAACGAGGGCTCTTCAGCTGACTGGAACAATCTCAACCAAGACGGCAGCAATGGTCTCTACAGCTTGAAACAGGAAAACTCGCCGTACATGTTGTCTCAACAGGCTGCTTTCCAGGCTTCTGACTTGACGAGCCAAATTAATAGAGTGGGGATTACGTCCTCGAGCGAAGAGCCTTCCGAGGTCGAAGATCAGTCTCCTCCTCCCGTTGCTAACCAGTGGGGTGCCGATCGGTCCATGGGGAATGATCGACAGGGCGGTTTGGACGCATTCAACGATTACAGCAGCGCTGGCGGAGACGACGCCTCTGATCGATTCCGGCTGAGTTCAGCCTCGTCTTATTTTGGGACGCCTCAAGCAAACATGTTGGCCAATGACAACATTGGGAGTCTTGACATCGACGATTATCTGAAGCAGGCCGAAGCGGAGACCAAAAGAATGCAATTGCAGCATCAGTTGGCGCAGATGCAGATGAACCCGCAAGATTCACAAACTCCGTCGCGATTATCGAGTGTCAGTAGAGGCATGACGCCTAGTATCTCTACGCCCGGGAGCACTGGCAACGGCGAGCACCCATACACCATAAGTGAGGCACAGAGATATGCGCATCCTGATGGGCCATCGACCGTTCCAGCGGAACAGCCTAGAGCTGCGATGCCGCCGTCATATATGACGGAAGACCCAGCGTGGTCAGTGGCACCCGACATGTCCAACCCGGAACTGAGTTTGGACGATGAACGAGAAGATGAGGACTGGGTTCGGTAGCGCTTCCTGGAGAGACCTCTTTTTACATTCCTGCACAAAGCCAGACCAACATCAAAGTACCAGACACCTGAAGTTATGATTTACGAAAATGCAGTTATACCTACCTCGAATGATACCACGGGCTTTCTGGATAAACCAAAGAACCAAATTTTGAGTCGGCGAAAGCTCGGGCTGGAGGGCCCGAGTTGGATGGAACTGGATTGGACTGGGTTGGGTTGGGTTTTCCCAGCACATAATTGGGAGTTTTTTTCATTTTCGCAAACGGCGGTTGCTATGTGTGGAGCGAGCTATGTACCGGCGCCTTTCAGGGAGTTCAGGCACACGCCGCTGTTACTGTCAAGAACCACTTTGTTGCATGCTTTTTACGTCTCCATCTGAATGAGGCTGTATGTGGTTGCATCTTTACTGAAGTGGGTGTTATCTTACTGGGTTTGTCCAGTGCGATGCGGCACTAGATGGTGATTGAGCTTGGATTGAGACAATGCAGTATATAGAATAAGCTTGCTGTGCTTTAATGGAAGCTTTCTGTGTTGCTTCAAGCCTTTGGGTAAAACAGATTCCTCCAGATTCCTCAGCCCCGATTGCGCGAGAATTCTAAGCCGCCCCCCGTCAGGTGGGGAATCTGCTTTGTGACTTTCTGCCATATCCTTTAGAAACCCGAGCGATGGGCCGCAGATTCACGTCAAGTCCACGCAACGGAGCATTTGATGATGGATGGCGTCGACAGGGCTCGAGGGCAAATGCGGGTTGACAGCGGTGGAAGGAACAATGATTTTCCAGTACCGACTCTGCCGAGACCAAGATTTTCCGAGACCCGCTGGGGACAGAAACAGACTTCTGATTGGCCGCTGAATTTGCGCTAGCATCGGCCAACCTTGCACGATGAAACACGCAAACAACTCGTCCTCTTCCTCGTTCACCGAATTTACGTATTCAGCCTTGCTCTGCACGCTGTCATCACCTTGCACTCCGTAGCTCTGCATAGAGATTCCCACAAAGCGTATCAGAACAGCTATCACCCATACCTCCAGTACCTCCCTCCTTTCACGTCCATCAGTTTTTGCACGAGCGAGTCCAGGAGGACTGATTCAGTGTTGTGCGTGATGACAGTTCAGCAAGGCTGCCGATGAGTCGTGTTGCCGACCTAGGTTTCTCGGACCCTCTTGTCACCTCTACCGTCACCTAGTGATTGGATAAGCCATCTTACCTGTCATCCTGTCTAGAAAGACCCGAGTTGTGATCATAGGTTCTCGTGGCTTGGCCGATAAGGACGTGGTTCACCCAACGCTGTGAAGGACCGAACCAGCTATCACGATGAAACTCTATGCTATTTCAGATCTCCACCTCAGCTACAAGCACAACCGCGAAGCTCTGTACGACCTGAGACCTCACCTGGATGACAGCCTGATCATCTGTGGTGATGTTGGAGAGAAGATTGAGCACCTCCACGAAGCATTCAAGCTCACCACGAAGCTCTTCAAGCAAGTCTTCTGGGTGCCCGGTAATCACGAGCTGTACACGCTGCCGGGCCGTCGCAACCGCGCCGAGGAAACCGAAGAGGAAGTCCTCGACGAGGAACTCCGGGGAGATTTCAAGTACCAGGAATGTGTTCGGGTCGCCAACGAGTACGGCGTCATCACCCCCGAGGATGAGTACGTGAAGTGGGAAGGAGAAGGCGGACCCTGTATCATCTGCCCCATGTTTACGCTTTACGACTACAGTTTCAGGCCCGATGATGTGTCGAGAGAAGATGCTTTGGAGTGGGCGATGGAGGAGAACATAGTCGCGACGGATGAGGCACTCCTTCACCCGGACCCGTACGAGTCGCGGGATCTGTGGTGTCAGGAGCTGGTTTCCAAGGCCGAGGAGAGACTGGAAGCCACCTCTCAAAGAGGGATCCCTCTGGTGCTGGTCAACCACTGGCCGCTGCGCCAAGACACAATCACAATCCCCATGATTCCCCGATTCAGCTTATGGTGCGGGACCAAGAAGACCGAAGACTGGCACACGCGATTCAACGCCAAAGTCGTGGTGACGGGGCACCTGCACGTTCGCAGGACGGATTGGAGAGACGGAGTGAGGTTCGAGGAGGTCAGTCTCGGGTACCCCAAACAGTGGCAGATTGCACGGGAGAGAGGCTTGGATATCAACGATCTGCTGAGGGAGATCTTGCCGGCCCCGGACATGCAGGATCCCGGTGATGGCAAGACCATTTGGAGGAGATCGGGCAGACCGTCGACGGATCTTGTCAAGAGCATCAAGGGCCTGGAGTGAAGGGTGGTGGTAGACGGACAACCCCTGATGTCCCACCAAATCAGCGCTTTTCCGAGTCTACAGTTGGCAGAAGCATCTGCTCTCCTTGACGACGAGAAGTCGTCACTTTACTTCTATTCAACGGACCTTCTGAGCAGGCTTTGGCTTATGGGGGATCAGTGCAGGAGATTATGCTCCGCACGTGAGAATGTTTCCTGGCGTTTTCAAATATACACTTTGACGGTTTGATAGAGAGCAGGGGCGGCTAGGGCTAGATATGCCGCCCATGCGGGAATGGGCTTGGATCACCAGGGTCAAGCTGTTGGGAATTGAGTTGGTGACGAGAGTGTCATTGTTTTCCAAGTGTCTGTCTGTCTGTGCCAGTTGTTCTACTTGGGTGAGGCTACTGAGCTCGGGCGGGCTATGTTCTCTTCTTCTTCTTCTTCTCCTTCTCCTTCCCCTACTCCTCTATCCTCTCCTTTATCCTCTCCTTCACCCTCTCCTTCACCCTCTCCTTCACCCTCTCCTTCACCCTCTCCTTCACCCTCTCCTTC